>NC_055685.1:31588247-31888247 GCF_017639745.1 Melanotaenia boesemani | reverse complement strand
TGTACAAGGTGTTTCAAACGAACAAACTCATCACTTACAGTCTACAATTTCTGCATCCCACTGCTTTATTTATTTATTTTTTTTTATTGTTTTTGACACATTTTTTCTTAAAATATATATTCCATATTTGCAAATTTATATGTCACAGTATTATACAATCTAAGTGCTTGTGAAGGGAGTGAAGTGGACTTGTGTGCCGGTGGTCAACAGGGTGAATGGTGAGGGAGAATGTAACTGCCAAAAAAAGGGAGATGGTAAAGTAGATGTGTGTGTCTTTGGTAAAAAAGGAATGCTCCTGTAATGCCACAATCAAGACTGGCCAGCCACTGAGGCAATTAAGAAAAATGAATAATTGAAAAATTGAATTTTCCACAAGGGAAATATCCCAAGCTCCAGCTGCGAAGTTTCATTTAGCCACATCCCTTATTAATCAGTTATTCTAATTGAAGGGATCTGTGGGAGGTAGGAGTAAAGGGTTATGGGTGACACAGTGGAACTTGATGGTGATATCGCATCTTAAACACACCTCGCACAGATCACAGGCTTCTACTCTGTCCTGAAAAGTGCCAATGTGAGCCAGAGTTGTTGGGGTTTGTCCCCTACAAATGACAGAGAGGTGACAGGAAAAGCTGCTCCTATTCGCTCTTAATCTCGCCTCTTATTGCGCCCACCTCTCCCACCACTTGATCCCCTTTTCCCTCCCTGCTTTTTAGCCTCTGTGATGTCATTCATGTGGGGCTTCACTTCCTCCCCATACTCAGTATCATTCTCCACTTCTTTGTACTCCCCGTTTGCTTGGCCACTGGGAGGGTTACTGGGCAGAGCCAAGTAAGGGTGCTGGGGTAAAGTGGGAGAAGGGGACATGGAGGTGCTGACCGGTACCTCCACCTGAGCTCCAGCTGCCCCGCTGGACAGAGCTCTGTACTTGAGGCGGAGCTTGTGGGGCAGGGCGGTGGCTTTGACCTCAGCTTGGTACTCGCCGTGCAAACCGGCAGCTCCCTCTGCCTTCTGGTGGTAGCTGCTGATGTCTGAGGAGGACGAGGAGGGGGATTCGTCATCTGTGGAGCCCTCTTTATCAGAACTACGAGGATCTCCATCGCTTGAGGAAGTGTCTTTAGCAGAAGAGTTCTCCTGATAGAAGCCACCAGCTTGAGGGCCTCCCTCATAAGTGAGCACCGGGGGCTCTTCATCCAGTGTGTTGAGGTAGCCGTTGTGCTGTATGAAGGAGGACTTGCCCTCCTCACTGTGGATAAGATCAGGCGCAAAGGGGTTCTGCTGGCTCTCAGTGTGATGAAGATTGCTCTCTTGAGCCTGGTAACTGCAGTGATGGAGGTGGTCATGTGACTGTTGGATGCTGTGGTTATACCTTTGTTGCAGCTCCTCTATGGTCTCAGCATGACCATTGGTGTATTCATACTGAGGAGAGTCCATTGTCTTTGTCCTCTCTAGCTTCTCAGCAACCTCCGTGATGGTCACTGAACAGTCAGAGAACTTGGAGGGTAAGATGTGCTGAGAAGGTCTGCTCTGCTGGGTCTGCTGGGACTGCTGGTCCTCCAGCCTCTGGCTCTCCATGGGGTAACAGCCGCTGCTGGACTGGTACAAGATGACGCTCCTCTGGGCAGACGTGGCCTGAGGAGCAGGACTGGCAGTGTCCATGTGGCATTGCTGCTGCTGTTGGTGATGCTGCAGGTCCCTGGCACTTTCAGCCAATAGGCCATTTTGTTGGTGAGGGGAAAGCAGAGTTGCATGGTTGCCATGGTAAGCCCCACCTGGCATCCCATTGGGTATCCCATTAGGGATCACACTGGGAATCCTGCTGCTTTCCAGTCCAGCCATCTCCATGCTTGAAGGCTCCTTCTTTATGTTGTAGTCAATGGGTTCAGGGCTATCTCTGGAGGAGCCATCAGACATGTCAGACACAGAGCCCCTTGGAGAGTACTTGTGGAGCATGTTGTGGCGCTCACCATGCGGAGACTGTTCAGCTTCAGAGGAGTCAGAATTCAGCATCACCTGGGACGCGCTGGAGTAACCGCTGCTTGAGAGGTAGGTGTTACTATTTGGGGTGCCACCACTGCTGCCATTGCAACCAGCATTGTTTTCGGCAGCAATGGTGGAGATTTGCTGACTTTTCTCCATGTAGGATGCCGTACTGATGAGACCAAAGCGCAGCTTGAGCTGAAGGAGCTCCGTCTTCAGACGAACATTCTCCTCATTCAGTGCCATGACCCGGTTTTCCAACACCATATCGTTGAGACGACGCTTTTCTCTTGAGCGCTTGGCTGCCTCATTGTTCTTCCTTCGTTTTTCCCAATAGGAAGCATCTTTTTTCTCATCAGAAATGAACTCTCGCTTACGACGGGAGGTCACAGTGGGCTTAGCGCCTTTAGACTGGCGACTGACCCGTGCTCCACCTTCAGAACCAGGGGATGGGAGGTTGTCGTATGAGGAATAACTGTCAGCTTTCATGGTGTTTTTGTTGCTGGTAGATGTGATGTGTAGACTGAGATTTTCCATGTTTTTTTTCCCAGTTGGGGCCAAAGAATGACCCTATCAAAGGGCAAAGGGGGGGAGGGAAAAGATGTAAAACTCAATGAGCCTTCTACTTTGTTGGTAAGACGTTTGACCTATGTTGCAGGATCAGTAAAAACTTCTGGATGAGGTATTTGTGCTCCTCGAAAGGATAGCCTCATTGATTTCTGCTGCTTATGGTTCAAAGTTAAAATTCTCAAGTGTCCAAATTAGCCAGGAAGATTAAAAAGAGGTGGAACTCCACAAAAACCTCAGACATTGACGTAGTGTTCTTAAAAAGAAAACTGAAAAAAGAAACAAGTTTGTGTTTTCAACAAAGAGCCTTTAAATTGGCTCTGCAGATTGTTTAAGGCTCCCTAGAGTCTTGCTGGAGGTTCGTCCGAGTTTATCTGCGTTGTCATAAATCTTCAGCAAAGCTGGGGTGCTTCTCAGACTGTTGCCCTGATTCTCGCTGTGTCTTATATAGGATGTAGGTCAGTACGTCTACTTTGGGGCTGCTTGAGGATCCAGCTTCAGCGGCGCTGTTTGTTGAACGCTGACTAGGTTGCTGAGACAATGAGACAAAGAAGAAGGGGGACAGAGGCAGAGAGAGATAGTTAGATTAGCTGTAGAGTCATTACAGTTCATTGTGGCATTTATTTACAGAGAACTCAGGCTAATCTAATTACTAATTAGATTAGTAAAAATGTGTTTATTGTTATTTAAATCTGCACCAAAAACCTCTGACATAACCTTAAAAATAAAGGATATGTTTCTATTTTGTCTGTGAACTTTTGAGAAAAGGAGGTTTGATTCAGAGTCTGAACCGCAAAGCACAAGACAAAATGGGGCTCTGCCTACGGTTTAACATGTGTGTGTTGTTGCTGCTGCTACTGCAGAGCCCTTTGTGTAAAACAGAGCTGTGTCACATGATGAGGAGTACAGCAGGCTGACTTAATGCAAGCGCTGCAGAGATGGACAAATAAAGAGCTGAGGGAGGGATGGATGCTGTAGTAGAGTAGCATCATGTAGGAAAAAGGGGGAAAAAAAGCCTAATTTCTAATTCTGCTTTTTTGGTGAGATGGTTTGATCACAGGAACAGCATCTCAATTTGTCACACTGACTAAAATTACACAACACAAGCTGTTGGGCTTCCTTGTGTCAACATCATAGCTCAACAGGACGCCTTTCCCACCACGTCTTGCACAATAAAATAAAAACAATGGCAAACGCATCGCAAATGAATGCTCAGTATTATGTAATAACATTTTCTCTCATTTTAAGGCCTGATTCCTTTATGTCTCTCACTGCACAGTATTACACAGTTGATATACGCCAATTTATAACACATAATTTGACTGAGCCCTGGAGTCCCTTGCAGACATGAAAACATCTTTTTATTACAGGCACACAGAGCGATGCAATAATGTAGGTCACTATGCCTGTAACAACAACAGCTACGGTGTTCTTTTCATTCACTGCAAGAAATTTAATCAGAGTGCAAATATGACCTTTTGCCATTAGGAATGCTTTGATCAGTTTTCTTTCTCATAAAGTGTTTTATTTATAATACTTGTTAGTTTTGAATAGCAGCTTAATAGATATTGAGTTGTTTGAACGATTTAAAGCTATTCAGGTGATTGGATCTCTAAAAATGTCCTTGTAACTTTAAATCTACACGCTTGCGGAACTGCTACAGACAATTGTTTTTCACATGCTTATACATCACACCTGTTGGAGATGAGTAAAATGTCTTGCAGAGCTGAGGTTTGACAAAACAGTGATAGAGAAGTTTTAGGGGGTTGCTGAATAAACAACGAGCAGCATTCATGCGCACTCTCTGCACTTGCCCTTGAAAACCAGACGCAACACAAGCAAAGCTGAACAAAAGAACCTCGACATAACTCTCCTGTTTATCAAATAGTGATGGTAAAAGGGTAAAAACACTCAAACAAAACAGCTACGGACGAACAAAACTAACCTCAGCTGCAGTGTTTTTGTTGCAAAGCCACAAACTATTTGATTTAAAGCCAGGAACATAGCGCTGTTTGAGCTACTGAACCCTTTCCAAAAGTAGTTATAGTTTTCTCTACTTCCCCAGTGTTAAAAACCCTGTTATATAACCCTTCATCATGTTAAAAAAAAAACATATTGTGACATTGGAAGAGATATAAAACTGCTCTGAATAATAAATTAGCAATTTATTTAAGCAAGATCTAAGAATACTGAACACTGATTTTAATTTTTCTTTTTTACTTCCTTCTGAAAAGCTGTTCTGTGCACAAAGGGATCCGCACAGAACAAAAATATGTGGAAAAATGTTGTCTCAAATCCCCCTACCCTCCCTTGCCCTCTGCGAGATAATTTTTATAAAGACATGTAGTGACAGCAAGTGCGAAACAAAGGCGTGAGGGAAGGAAGCATACACACGTCTGCGATGTCCCACTGACCTAGAAACAACGCAAAGCAGTAAACACTGCTCCTGTCTTTGACGTGCACCATGAAATAGGTCAGTGGGACTGCAAGGAAGGGAGGGCAGGAGAGGCAAGAGTATTAGAGTGCACTCTAAAAATAGAGAAAGAGGTTTTGGGGTAAGGGAGGAGGGGGGTGGATTGGGTGACGGGAGGAATTCAGTTGGTGGACATGAGAGGAATTTTACAGAATCTGCTGCAGGAGGAATAAAAGAGACCCGCTTGAATACGTCACTGGTCTAAACTTCAGGTTATGAAAGCTGCAATGATTTTCATGCAACACTAAAACCTGCTCCCTTAAGAGAGCTTATGGCACCTTTTGCAGCACATTACAATATGAATCAGAAGCAGATGGTAAATGATAATAAGAGATAATGCAATGGCATTGACGTCATGGCACACGCCCATCTCTGCAGCCAAATTCACTAACAGCCTCTCTCTCAGGACTGCGTGGGGAGGGGCTGCTGTTGCTCGTAGTGTACGTGCTCTGAATTTCTCTTGTTTGAATAGCGAAGCTTGTGTAACACATGCATATTACATAGCAGCAGAGGCTACAGGTTCTACAATCGCAATTTGTACCACAATTTCTGCAACTGACAAGAACGAGGGACGAGGCACGATGCGTTGTGCAACTCTAGCTCTTTGTGAAAATTCTCCCTTTTTTTAAAAAAAGTGATTCATCCCAGCTACTGTACGCAGTTTCTTAAGTGTTTTCACACAGAAAAACAACCCCTGAGGTAGTTCACAGACACTTGCTGCTCAGGGAGGAATGCCTCACCTTTGACCCTCTCTGAGGCAAGTGTGAGTAAAACGCATGACATCCTCTTCCCCTCCTCCATCTTTTAAATGATCCAACACCACACACGTGGAGGGGCCTCAGCTAGGAGCCTCCATTTTACCCCTTGGCTTTGTGTCAAACAACACAAGGAGACAGGAATTCAGACATTCCAGGTCAGTTACTGAGAACTACGAGACAGTGTGTCATTTAACACCTACCCAGAGCAATACGTGACTAAACATTTGTATCAGCAAAGTAAAAGGTACAGATTGTATAACAAAACATTTGGCTCTTCCTTTATTTCCTTTTTTTTGTGTGTGTGTGTTTGCAATGTTTCACAAATATGCAAAGAATATTGCTGAATCAAAAACTGTACCTAAACTATTAACTAACAGACAAAAAAAGAAGAAAAACAGAACAAAAGAGTGATATTTGGTCATGTTTTTAGGATCTGTAATCTTGTAGAACAACAGCCAGAGCAGTCTAAGTAGTCCACTGCTTGCCCTGCCAACCTCATGCATCTCCTCACCCAGATTCAGGTCTGACCTATATTCAGAGAACTGGCTGGGACAGAGCAATGAAGACTCTAAAACCAGACCAGCCGGCAGGCGCTAGACTTACTAACTGTGCCTGCCCTAGACAGACAGGAGTTTCCATGCACTGCATCACAGCTTGGATGCTCACTTGTTTGTGACAGTGTCACACTGAGACTTCACCTGCATCCTGTCAGACAAGCTTTCTACTGGACAGAAAAAGGCAAAAAAGAGAGCGAGAGCTATATCTGGTTTGGCCTCCTGCTTTTTTTTGGCTACATGTTTTCTGATGCAGGAAAAGGACTAAGGAGGTTATAAATAGCAGCAGCAGTCATTGAGCAGCTGTGTTACATCACTGATGAAAGCATTTCAAAGACACAGTTTCCACTGCAAAGACATGCTACAGATCTGTTTCAGAAACAGAAATTTGGTGTTGATATAAATACGAATAATGAGCAGGGTGAGAATAGGAATCAATTACCAGCTTCTTTCCCAGGAGGAAGCTGCTGTTTATTGCTTTTCCCTGCTGTGTGCAGCTTGTTATGTCATACCCTCCAACTCCCTCAAAGCAAAGCTTTGTGGTTTACTTAACACACCTTACTGCTAAAGGGGAAATTGCCCAGCAATCCACTTCAATAAGAATCAAAGATTTCTCTTTTTAGGATCTACATTTATTATTTGTTAGTATCTTATTAGTATAACCAAGAGGGCTAATAATTTACCAGGCTATCCATTCTCAATGTATATAAATATTTTCAATTTAAAAAAATATTTTACACTTTGATTTATGGTTTAGTTAATGTTTAATAATAATAAAAAAAATAGTAACCTTTAAGAGCCTTTAACTCAGACCAATGTTTGCATTGGTGAAGAATCAAATAATTGATTAATATCTCAGCAACTACAGTGGTCTAGTGCCCTACATTAAACATCCAGATAAGAAAAGCAGCATGCCACGTGCAGGAGCTAATATAGTACCGTATCTGCATTAACCAGACAACACAGCAGCTGTCTCCGTTCCCTGGAAAACAATACCATGAGGAATATTACCTCGCCTTGACATTGGCCAAATATGTGTGTTATAACACGTTTAGAAATCGGACTGTATTAATGAATTTAAATGCACGCAACAAAGTGGTAATTTCTCTGCCACGCGAGTGCCGTGTGTTACGTGACCAAAAGATCCGCAAACGCCTCAAAGTCACACAGGGACGCAGGTTTTAACCGGCAGAGCAGCAGAGTCGCCATGTGAACAATAACCGGCCGCGAGCATCATGTCCTGTTCGCTGAAACGCCTTTAAATGTAACCCCAACCAAAGAAAATACTCACACGGACGAGCAGGTAGAGACATAAAGCACAAAGCGAGCAACTGCAGTCAAAACATACCTTTTCTGGCTTCCTGGAGGAGAAGGGAAAAAAGGTTCAGGCTTCCCCGACACAAAAGCTGTCTCGCTCCCGTTTCCTCCTTATCCTTGTACCTTCACAGAAAACCTCCCAAAAATGCTGGAAAAACCTTGTGCTTGTCCCCGGTCGGCGCTCGGGTCGGTGTCGGATGAGTCACTGGGTCGGCTGGAAGCTGTTTCTATCTTTTGGCTCAGGCTGCCTGCGTGTTGCGCGCTGCCGGACACTTTGCTCCAGTTTCTCCGGCTTCCTTTCTAGAGATATGTGTTAGTAGGTCAGCGGTTGCATAACAGCTCTTAGGCTGCCTAGTCACGTTTTTGTCCCCTGTCTCTCCGCGCGAGAGTCTCGCTCTTCCTCATGAGTGTAATTAGCCGTTTTCTTTACCCCAGCTCCGTCCTCCACCATCTCTCTTAAGGGAGTGGTTCATTTTATAACAAGGATAAATCCTTCATGAGAGGTCTAATAGCAGCTTGACCTTTTACGCAATCTTTCGTTCATACTTTTCTTGGTGACAGTTTCTTATTAATAAAGTGAAGACAAAATTAATCCTCATGTGGCCTCGGAGGGACATTTGAGGGGTCCTGAAACTATTTTAAAAACCTTATTAACCTGAATTAATTTGTTTTGTATTGTGCTGTGCAAAAGTCTTGAGCCGCATATAGAATTGACACTTTTGTCAGATTTTTGTCATTTCCATTTCCATTTTATTCTTCTTCTTCTTCTTCTTCTTCTTCTTCTTCTTATTATTATTATTATTATTATTATTATTATTATTATTATTATTAAAGACATCACTATTAGGTCCCATTCAAGATGGTACTTAAAACATGCTGCTTCTTCTTTTGTCCTCCACTTGTTCACATGATGAGACAGACTATACCAAAACTTTGGCTAACGGATAAAATATCTTGGAGGAATTGTCTCGCTAGTGAAAATTTTTTTTTAATGTTAGACCGTGTTTATCTTTAGTGTTTCTTTATAGATGTAACTAAAGAAATTGGAGCAAAGGTGCCTTTTTTTCTTTCTTTCTTCCTTTCTTTCTTGGAGTTAAATGATTCATTGGTCAGAATGAACTTGTTCTTGAGAAATTCAGGGGATGGCATTAGAAACTAATTATTAATTATAAAGAAATGGCGTGTGGCCAAAGACAGTTGCACAGTATTGCATGGAAACAAGTGGATGATTTTTGTGCAGGTTTTCCTCTTCCTTCTTTTTCTAATTTCACCAACAACTTAATTATGTAACATGCACATAAAAAGGTTCTTATCAAACTTACAGACCATTTATAATTCTTTTGTCCTGTCTATGTTACTTGTTTTTAGTCATGTCCTCACATTTTTACTTTTGTCTGTGGTATATTAACATATAAATAGTAAAAGGCATCAAAACATAATCACAATTAAATAATAAATTACATTAAAATGATTAAAAGCAACATAAGTTAAAAAAAAAGTTAACATGCAGATTTCATGCATAGGGACATGAGAAAAGAAATTTTTTTAACCTGGATTTAAAAATGTCTACATTTGGTGAAAGTTTAATCTCCACTGGCAGTTTGTTCCACTTGTTTGCAGCAAAACAGCTAAATGCTGCTTCTCCATGTTTAGTCTAGACTCTGGTCTGGACTAGTTGACCAGAGTCTTTGGATCTAAGAGCTCTGCTAGGTTTATATTCTCTGAACATATCACAGATGTATTCTGGGCCTAAACCATTCTGGGATTTGTAAACAATCATAAGGGTTTTAAAATCTATTCTGTGACTGACTGGAAGCCAGTGTAAAGATTTCAAAACTGGTGTGATGTGTTCAGATCTCTTAGTCCTGGTTAAAACTCTAGCAGCAGTGTTTTGGATTAGCTGCAGATGTTTAATGCTCTTTTTAAGAAGTCCTGTTAAAAGACCATTACAGTAATCCAGCCTACTGGAGATGAATGCATGGATGAGTTTCTCTTGGTCTTTCTGGGAGACTAAACTTTTAATTTTGTTGATGTTTCTGAGCTGGTAAAAAGCTGTCTTAGTGACAGCTTTGATGTGGCTGCTGAAAATCATGTCTGAGTCTATCAACACTCCCAGGTTACGAACTTGGTCGGTGATTTTAAGAGCCCGAGTCTCCAGGTGTTTACCAATGCTGACCCTCTTCTCTTTGCTACCAAACAGAATAATCTCAGTTTTGTCTTCATTTAATTGTAGAAAATTCTCCTTCATCCAGGTGTTTATTTGCTCCAGACACTGACACAATAAGTCCATTGGACTGCAGTCATCTGGTGACAGAGACACATAAAGTTGTGTATCATCTGCATAATTTTGATAATTAATGCTATAGTTCTATAATATGTGACCCAAAGGGAGCATATACAAGTTGAACAGAAGAGGTCAATGCCAGAGGTCAGTCTCCCACTCAGTAAGAACACATCCGGCTTGTAGCTTATGTGAGCAGTCACTGCATCCATTCTTTTCTAGATTAAACTGCAATTTTCAAGCATCTACATTATGAGTATTTTCTTTTTATGCAACCTTGTCTCACTACATTTTAGAGGCAAACGCAGCTCTGAAATTTTTTAAATTCCTCCACATTTATTTACAGGCTCTTTAAAAATAAAGAACTTTAAAAATTAACACTATGTGCCTGAATCATTTGGATTTTGATTATACTGTATATAACTGTTTCTCTGAGGCGCAGAAATATTTGTTACTTATCTTTTTTACTCTTTCATGAAGCACAAGAGCACCTACCCAGCTCTGTTTTTGTGTCTTTGTGTTTTCGCTACATTCTTCATGTTCATCTGGCTTTAACTGCAAAATATTTTCTTCTTTGTTATTAAACAAGAATCCTTTAAAAAAACATGAATATTAATCAACATGCATCAATATCAGTGCACACAAGTGCTATAATATAATTTAATAATTATGATCTTTACAATGAACATGCGCTATAAAGAGTTTGTTATAGTTTTTACAGTAACTTACTGTTACAGTAAAATACTACCCAGAATACAAACACCTGTTACAGTGTGTGTTATAAGATGATATTGTTTTGGTTATATTTTAGTGTAAAATCCAAAATTTATCAATCACATTTTACATCCTTCTTTGCAGAGATTCTGTTGTAGCCACACACATAGGTGATCTCTTTATCTACGACCACAAACATGAAGTAGTAGATATTATTAATTAGTATTTAGTTGTTTCTTTTTTACTTTTATTTATCTCTTTATGATAGTAAAATCTGTTTATGAGACATTACATCAGCCCACAAAGCCTATTGTTATTAACATAGCCATAGTCTACATCCTGTGATCAGTTACATCGACCCTGCCTCAGACGCTCATCCCTTCCCCCTGCTTTGTCTCATTCCACACACGTGCACTAGTTTGCCATGAACACACATCATTGCTATCATTACCATGTTGGGGAAACAGCAGCCTTGAACTTGTCTAGCTCCTCCCCCATCAGCTCACTAGAACCACCAACCCCCAACACACTCCGCCATTTCTCCAGCTACCCCAGCATGCAGGCATTCCCTTGGCAACAGTGGTGTAGTGGTGTCTGCCTAGCAACCAGAAGGCTTTCACTCCCTTTATGGCGTATGGGGCTGGGGGCAGCTTGTCAGACTGATATGGAAGTGTACTGTTCAAAGACAAAGCATCTATATGTATTTTTACTGTTTGTTGGAAGAGGGCAACATGGCCAATAAAATGAGTCTCTGCAGCTGCAGATGTGTCTGCGTCTCTGCTCATGTGCACAGTTCTAACATTATGAAGTCATTACCAACCTAAAAAAAAGCTTGATTTGGATTTTCTGATAAAAACAGATAATTCAAAGCTCCTCCTCTACATTAAATCTCTGCTTGTTCTGTATTTGCAGCACGTGGTTCTGTAGTAAGCACTACAGAGGAGGTGACCTTTTCTGAATGAATGAGTGATGCACACAGCTAAAGATGCTTTGCGCCACCTGGTGTTGACAGAACATATTCCAAGCTGAGAAAACAAGTGCTTGAGAATGCTATAATATAAAGTAATAACATTCAGTCAAAATTGAAGTAATTTTTAGTACAAATAGCTACTTTCTGGTTCCCTGGTGTTATCAGAGTGTATTTTATAATAATAATGGATAATAATGGATTAGATTTAAAGCGCTTTACATTGTGTATCCATTATTCATTCACACACACATTCACACACTGATGGCGGAAGCTGCCGTGCAAGACGCTCAACCACGACCCATCAGGAGCAATTAGGGGTTCGGTGTCTTGCTCAGGGACACCTCAACATGAGCTCTCCGGCTGGGAGTCAAACCAGCAACCCTTGGGCTGCAGTGCGACCACTCTACCCACTGATGCATGCCACCCCTAAAACCGCATCCCAGATGTAAATGGGCAGATTTGTTGTTTATGTATTCTGAACCAGCATCCACCACTTCCACATGGGACATTCAGTTTCCACTGCAGCTGCTCAAAGGCTAAAAATAGCCTTTTTACTGCTGACGTGAAAGATGACTCATGCAGAGTATCACTCCGTTCTCTGCATTCACCCCTCTCTCCCTAGCACTGTCCCGCACTCTGCCCCCTTCAATTCAGTCCCTCAGTTCTGTGCAAGTAGGGTGACGTTAACATGGTCATAGTTTTATCATATTTATTTAAAGGAGAACATATGCAGACAGACTGATACAAGTCAACTAAATCAGTTCATGTGGAAAAGAAACTTGTGACATAATCTTGGACAGTGCACCTCCATCACTCCAGTGCCAATCAGCCATGCTGGGTATGATTAATAAATTCTTGACTGAGTGCTGCATATTTTTTTTTTTTTTTTTTTAGAAATTGCTCTCTTAAATTGAATGCAGCCTTCAGACTAGAACAAAATATTATTTTCTTTGTGTATAGCCTAAAGAAGGAGGACTGACTGTATTTCATATAGAAATAGAGTTAAAGATGACACATTTGTCTAACAATTCAATCAACATTGCTTTTTTTTTGTTTTAATCTTTTACAGTTTCATATTATCAAAAGGAGAAACTGGGAAAATTTGAAATATGTTCCTTGTCTGGGAGATTTACACACATTTTTCAGGCTTCTAGTTAAGTATCAATAACAATTTGGAGGTCTGTCCAGGATTATTGATTATATTTAAGTTGCTGGGGTGTGAGAGTCATATCAAAAACTTCATATTGTGCCTTTGAGGCTGTAGATTTTGAGGTTTGCTGTCCTGTTAAAGAAACATTCCTCTTTTCATCTTAAACTTTTGTTTCTCCAAAAATATTTTCAGTCATTTCTATTTTTAATTAATCTGATCACAAGACTATTTCTTCATATTCATTTGCAAACTTCTGACTCTTGAATGTGTGATGACAGATGGAAAGGCTTTTTTCTGTTTTTTTCTGATAATTAATTCAAGAAAGTCATATTTTTGCTGGCATGACTACCTCGCTAGAGTCTGCTACATCTTCCTGAAGATCTTCAGCACTCGAGCAAGGTCATTGAAACTTGAGTGAATGTAGAATGATTCCTCAAAGTTTGAAAAAGCAGCATTTTGCAATGTTTTTAAACTTGCATCACTTAGACCCCAAAGTGTTTACTAGATAATGTCTGAAACTGTGGTAAACGTTATCTGAGGGTTCAGATTTCTTCCTAAACATAAACCCTCCTAAAATGGTATGAAACAAAAATACTTAATATGTTGAACCAAAAACTTCACTGAACTATTTATAGCAAACAATTTTAAATTTGGGGTGCATGTCATGGGAGTTGTCAGATCAAATTCACTTTATAACACTTTATTTTTACTTTATTAGATCAAAGATGGATTTTTCTGACCTACTAATAGCATAAAACTGCATACAGATAATTTGCACTGGTTTAATCATTAAAAAAACATTTTAGCCTTAAACAACACATAACTCTAATTTCCAAATGCAGTTTATATACACTTGTAAAATCTGAGAAATGGTTGTCATTTACTATATATGCACTGTTAAACACATACAAACCTTCAACAAGCTAAAAATGTGAGACACTTTCAACAAAGTTAATCTAATTAGTAAAATAATTACAAGCAGTCTCAGAAAAGAGACGGATGAAAACAAGTGTTTTAATGCTCACATCTGCACTGAAAATGATGATAAATGATGACCCACAGAGTTACAGGTGACACATGTTTGTCTTATTATATAAACATCCCCACTCAGTGTTTTCTGATCCCTTCAGTCCAATATGATCATAAACTGCCAGGTTTAAAGTAATTTAATGAGTTGTGGTATTGCTGTGATGGAGGAAAACAATGGATAAGTTCTGTCCAATAAGAGGGAGCTGGTTGTACTGGTTACACTTGTAACACGCTGCAATGTTGAAATGTCAGTTTACAGTATAAGAGAAGTTTGGAGGGATGTCTTGTGTTAGCTTTTGTCTGAATTTGAGGTATTACTTGATCTTACAGAGCAGCTGCTGAACGAGGAGGCTATTAGGTTGAGCCACTTCCTGAGAGAAATAACTGATCTTTGACCTCAGACTAATGCCCTCTGTCAAAGGCTGTTTGAGTCCTGCTAAAATGAGGAGTTATGATACCCCACAGGATGAACTCTGGTATGGCTATCCAAGTCCATTACAGGCCTCCACTGTGAAATAGGGAGGCTAACTCTCTGTTTGACCATCCCATCCCATCTGCTGGGGATTTTTCATCTGGATGTTTGGTCCCACCATGGCTACAGGTGGACCACAGTACCTGGTGTAAGGTGATGGAGGCATCTCCCTTCCACTGCTGCTCCCTCCATGGATTTTAAAGCGGAGTTTGTGTGGGAGGCTCTTCAAACTCTCAAGTGATTCTTGTTGTTGTCTCTCATTGATCTCCACGCAACTAACCTGTGAGTTACAGTCCTGCTGGTCTCCTCTTAGAGACGGCCTTCCACACTTGTCAAGTGTGTCATCAAAAAACACAGGGCTTTCCATCTTTGAGCTGCTTAAAGTAGAGACACCAGGCTCCGCAGATGTGCTATGTTTTAAGAATGGCTCAGCTGTCATTGGTCTACAAGTGATACCCAGCTCCAGAGGCTGGACCTGGTAAATGCTGGTGCTGGGCTGAGTATTGAGAAGTGAGGGGCCAACAGTGTGAGCTTGGTAGCTATGTATCTTATGTAGGTGACCACAAAGGGGTGCAGTCAGAGGTAAAATGGCCACATCAGATGAATGGTCGACCAGGCCAAAGCAAAATTTGAGTGCTAACAACTCTGCTCTCAGGCAGGCGTTCTCCTCCAGCAGACCCAGGGCCTGGCTCTCCAGCACAATGTCATTTGCTCGTCTCTTCTCCCTGGACCGTTTAGCTGCCTCATTGTTTTTCCTCCTCTTATCCCAGTATCCTTCATCTTTTTTCTCACTGCAGATGAACTCCCGTTTGCGGTGTGCATTGCTGCATTTGTCTTTGTCACATCTGCCTGCAGCCATAACTTCAGCAACGACAAGGCGCTCTTTGGATTTGAGGGCAAAGGTGTGACCAAGGAGGGTCTTTGCCAGTCGGCTTGTAGAGTGCAGTATGGAAACAGCCTCATCAGCAAAGAATCCGGCTCCTCCCAGATCCCTGGACTCTAAACCTAGCAGAGAGGGCACTGGATGGATGATAGCTCCCATTGTCTGACCTGCCATGTTGTGAAGAACTCACTGAGGGTTGGTGGATGAGGGTGAAATGCACTGTAAAAGCTTCACTAGGGAAGAAAAACACATGCATGCAGTGAAATGTATATTTCACAAAAAGAAAATCAGCATTATATCCTCCTTGGATGTTTAATTTTGCATGTTTTTATTATTATTAGTTTTCCTGACTATTTGGGATGTCTGTAGAACATGAAGAGTATGAAACCTAAGCATCTAAAAACAGGAAAAGGTGTGTTTTAATTTGAGGTGCCAGGTCCATGTTGTAACATGTAACAAGATAAAATGCTTAAAAAAAGAAAAAAGATCAAGAATTCATACATAAAAAAAAGAAGTATTTGAAAATATAACAGCTGAAATAGATTTGGCATGACATTTGTCCTTTTTCATTTAATCCCAAGTTATTAACGCATTTACTAAAAATACCAGAAAACACAGATTAAAAGATCACATTTATAAATTATCATGTAAACCAATGAGTCATATAAATATGTTAATTAATTCGGAATTTATCATGGAGGACTGACCATTCATTGTATTTATGCTGCCTTAAAATATACATTTCTTTTCCTTTCTTGCAGTTAAATAGAAATCCCTTATTTAATTAAAAACAGAAACAATAAAAGACATGTTACTTACAAAACTGCTTCTTAAATTTTTTTTTATAAAAGGCTTCTGAGTCGGAGAGGAGAAAACTGAATCTCTGCAGGATAATTGTGCTCCTCAAATCTTTGCATCTCCCTGTCATCAGGTCTGCAGATCATTGGTCAGAACGTCACCTAAAGTAACCTTCCTCTTTCTCCTCCTCCTCTCCTCCTCCTGCTCCTCCTCCTCCCTCATAGCAGGAAGCCAACTGAACCAAAACAATCTCTAAATCTGAACAAATTGTTTGATGTCTTCCAGAGTGGCACTACCGCTGTCATGTGATTTTAAAATTAATGAAAACCTAATTGAACTAAAGTCAAAAAAGGTAACTGATTCTCGAAGAAAAACACTGACTGAAATTTAAACAGGAAATACACATTTACTCATGACTAATATTTATGTCACAATACTGCATGAAATGAAAACCTTACGTGCTGATGTTAACGTAACATTGTGATGCTGTAGATTATGTAACATAACAACCACATTCTGTGTCATCACATAAAAGAAAACAAGGGCAGTCTTTCAGCAGTGGCTGCTTTTACAGGTTGGGGTCATTGGGCTTTCTTCTCAGTCTCTGGGTACAAAAACAGAGCCAGTTGCTTCTGGGATGAAAACTAAAGTAGTCACAGAAGCCCTTTCTATAAAGCAGCATATATTGCTACAAGAAAGACGCCTTTGTTATGCTGCCATTTCTTGCCTGGCCCCAATGACACCACCCACCAGTCAACAACTGGCCCATACTCTTAATAAAGGTGTCAGGAGAATTAAGCTTTAAAAAAATATTTTAACCACTTCAGGTTGCCAACAAGCATTGATTTTTAAAACTCAGAGATCAATTATTTGTTTATTTATTTTTTACGTTTCCTTTTCTGGTGAAGTGGCCCTACTCTTGTGACTTCCTGAGGCTCAGGGAGATCTTGGCATGCAGGACTGTACAGAAATGAAAAGTTGCCCGTGTGACTTCTGTCCAAAATTAGCTTCTCTCACTGAGATAATGCCAAATTTAACATTTTTATTATCATAATAACTTTGTTTTTGACACCTGACGATAAAAATGTTAAACTTATGGCTGGAAAACTATCAGAAACTTAAAAATAGGGAGGATAAACGAATTTGGGTGGATTATGTTCACAGCTGTGACAAGGTTCCCAAAATTATATAAATTATTTACCTCAGCTTCTCCCACTGAGACAATGCCAAATTCAGATTTTTTCATTCACCAATGGATTACCTTCACCTGTGTGTATCTTATTACCTCTCACATTAGCAGCTAACACTAAGACCGTGGGCTCGATGGCATCACATGTCTGCCGGTGGAAAGTGGTTACAGGTTTAAGCTCTCTTTCTGGAGACATGGTGTCACGATCATGGGCTGTGTGGGGGTCATGTTCGTCATTTTCTGGTTGTAGTTTTGGATTGTGGTTCTGGTTTTTACACATTAGTTTCTGTTTTGAGATCATGGTTTGGGTTTTTGGTTTTTGTTAGTTTTTTCCTTGTGTGCTCTGTGGTTTCTGTTTCTGCCTCGTTAGAACACCTGGTCTGATTACTCATCCACTTCACCTGTTCCCCATTACTCCCTCCGTGTATATCTGTCCTTGGTTTTCAGTCACTCCTTGTCAGATCCTCGTATGTCCTCTTATGTGGTCATATTGTATGGATTATTCCCGTCTTGTGTGGTTTCCTGTCTTGAGTTTTGGGAAATAAACCTTTCACCTGCACCGATTCTGCCTCCTGCCCTGACTGCCTACAATTGGGTCCTCACCTCCACCACAGTCTGTGACAGATGGTCTGGTGCTTGTTGCAATTTTTTGACTTTGGCACTCAGAGGGTTAATATTCAAGAAAAACTGGTGTTGTTGCAGAAATATCTGTAAATTAATTCATGTGGAATAAAACTGGATTTAATTTACATAAAACTGAATCAGGCTGTTGTGAATCAAAATGAATCTCTTCAAAAAATTAGTGGTGATACCCAGCTCCAGATGTTGGTTAACCGGTTTACAAAGGCCTGTGTGGACAGCGCTGCTTATTCTGTTACATTTAAAACTAAGTGCCCCTTAATAGTTAAATGGAAATAATCCTGTGTACTTGTATATTTTTGTGTCTTGTTATTTGTCTGTTTTTTTTTTTGTGTGTATTCCAACACATTTGCACAAAAAGATCACACAGAGTATGTTAGAAGCTCAAGTTCTGTAATATAACTTACCTGGCCTCACAGTAAACCTGCCCCTGTGAGTTTATCATCATGTAAATGAAGACTGTAAAATAAACAGAGTGAGCCACTCAAATTTCATTGGATGCCAGTTCGAATGGAAAAGCAAGCTGTTGTGTAATACACAAAGAGAAAGCATGTGAGGACACTGGATTGCTGGAAGTTCAGTTCGGGTGAAGTTAGGCAGAAAAAAAGGAACATTGTTCCATGAATGATCTGCTCAACAGTGACACTTCGGCCCTACACTGACAAATACTTCTCCATCAACCTCTTTGCCTCTGTGTCAGTGACATTTGTTTACTTTAAACAAGGCAATGCATCTCATAGCCTTGTTTAATCTCAGAGAAGCAGCTTATTCTTGTAAGCAAATCAGCAAATCATGATCCACAATCATGCACCAGTAACTAAATTAGATTAATCTGGTGTGAAGTCCATTGTCATAAATTAAATTGCCTTCAGACTGCTGACAAATCAGATTAAACATGATCTTTAGGACAGAGCCTCCACGCAGTCAGTCACTCATCCATTCGCCCACTTGCTGTGCCGATGGCTTGTGCTTGAAAAGTCAACAGCATCACTGGGCATGCTCTACATGTCTGTACTGCACCATGAATTATGTAACTGAAATGTAAAACGTGTGAAAGCAGCAACCTGTTTGTGTTCTCGTTTGGTGGGTAAACGCTTATTCAAACCATTCAGTGAGTGATTGACTTTGATCAGTGAATGAATAGTTTCCCCTCCTCATAAAGGCATATTGTTTTTATTTCGTCTTCTCATGTTATAGATGGAGGAAAAAATTATTTGCTGTGTTTAATGTTCAGATAAAGTGAGTAAAAGTATGTGAATATAATACTGTAATGATGTTGAAGAACCCATACATCCAACAACTCACCTGCCTTTTATTGTAACTCTTTAATTATTCAACAAATTCAGCAAAAGGAAGCAAACAGAATCTACTAAGCTGGAGATAAACTCATAATGGAGCAATAGCAATTATAAATCAAATCAAATCAAATCAAATTTTATTTATAAAGCGCTTTTCATGCAAAGGCAACACAAAGTGCTTTACATAGTAGAAATGAATGCATATTAAAATGAAAAAAAAGAAAATCACAGAACAAAAACAATAAGCCCTTTACACACCCAGTTATGTGACAGATTAAACTCCTCCCACCCCCCCCGCCCCCCCCCCCTTCAACCATCCACACACACACACACACACACACACACACACACACACAAACTCTTAATATCTGTCTTTGGCTTGGCGCTGCTGTGAGGAAACGGCATTTTTGGGGACCCATTTACACCAGGAGCCAGTCAAGCCATGTTTGCAGAGGGCAGACCAAGCAGGCTTGACTCCCAGAGTTTAGGATCCCCATAAAGAAACACTGGAGTTAAAAATGTTAAAAATGTTAAAACAGTTAAAACAACGATAAAATAGGTAAACAGTTAAGAAGCTATAATAAAAAATAATAAAATAAAATAGATAAATGAGACAGATAAGATAAGATAAGATGAGATAAATAACAGAAAATGAATAAAGTCAAATCAAAAGGCTAAACTAAAAAGGAAGGTCTTGAGCCTCTTCTTAAAAACATCAACAGTCTCTGCAGCCCTGAGGCTCTCTGGCAGGCTGTTCCACAGTTGAGGACCAAAATGATGAAACGAGGCCTCACCGTGTGTTTTAGATCTAACTTTGGGAATAGTTAAAAGGCCGGTACCAGAGGACCTCAGGGTCCGCGAGGGCTCATAATTTGAAAACATGTCAGATAAATAAGAAGGCCCAAGACCATTACGATATAGAGATACTTAATGATACTCTGATGAAGTTATAGAATGCCCTTAAATATAGCTTTGGCTCAAAGGCTCGAAAGAGAACTTTATCAAGGGCATGTCAATATATATATATTTTTTTTATTTATTTAATCACAAACCAAATACAGTTTTTTGTTTTTTGTTTTTTGTTTTTTTATAAAATAACAATTAAAATGATGACTCAGACATTTGCTTAATACTCAAACCTAAGGTTTTGATTAATGCTTCTATCACTGGTCCTTGAGATGCCTATATTCAAACATAGAGATACAAGTTAGAAAATATACACTTTAAAATACTCGCTCCATATGGACCTTCAGTTTGTGCTGTATGTCTAAGTGAAAACTAAAGCATGAGCTTGACAGGATTGGTTGTAGACTTTGAGCCAGGAGTATGTCAAGGCACAGATTTAGACAAGGATACAAGAACATTTCTGTATTTAATGTGACCAAAAGCAAAAACGCAGCAATCATTTTAGCTTTCTATTACTAACTTTCAATCTCTTCAGTTTAGCTTCCATGACAAACTGAATAACCAGGACTGAAAGGGTTTCAGAGAACAAACTATTTAGCAACCAATAGTGTGTGTGTGTAATAAACCAGGCACTGAGCATCACCTCGTTAATACCATGATTACAGTCAAACATGGTAATGATAATGTGGGAGTGTTTTCATGTGGTGGGAACTGGAGGATTACATCGTTATGGACATGTGGAAATTTTAACTTAAAAGTGTTACTGAAAGGTTTTGATCCAAACTGGGTACTAATTTGGAAATGGTGCATATAATCAGATAGCAAATATCATGGTATATATTAACTACACGTCAGAATATCTGCTGCTGAGTTAACCTGTTGTAAATTCATTTTTCAAGTCCTCCAATTGATCTGTCATGATAAAAGATTTTAGGCCAGGATTAGAGACCCTGACATGCAGCATGTTCATGGCTGTAGCTCAGGATGAAGGACAGTAATCTACAAACCAGAAAATCGGTGGATTCCTGGCTTTTCCTGACTCCAAGCCAAAGTGTTGTTGGGCAAGAATCCAATGTTGCCTCCTGATGTGCCTATTGGGGTAGGAATGTGTGTGCTAGTAGAAAGCACACACATTCATGCACTACTTAGTACTATATAACAATAGAAGTGCTGTACGAGTGTGTGAATGTGACATGTAGTGTAAAACTGCTTTGAGTGATCAACGTGTGACTAGAAAAGTGCTATATAAATATAGTCCATGTACCATAGTAAGTGCTATGTATATGAAGTTTCATCTGCTTTATGAAAAACAAAGATAAAAACTAACAGGCTGCCTGTGCACAAAGCAGACTGTAGCCGGCTGTTTATGAACACTCAAGTTTAAATCAGCTTACGATCCTTTGATGTGGACTCGCAGTCCTTTTCTGCAGCAGCTTTCACTGCTCTAATCCCTGAACAGCAGGCCAAGACTCAAATTATACGAGGTTACGCAATGCCAACCAAACAACAACAAAAAATTACACACATGCATTGTCACTTCAGGTCATATACTGAATGAAAGAGTAAATTATTTTTTGAGCTAAACAGTACAAAAAACATTTTTTAAAAAAAACATCCATATAAAGCATATAGAAATGACATAATTAATCATTTATATGTACTATATATAAATATTGCTTTATATTTTAAAAAAATATGTATCTAAAACACTGATTACATGTAGCTTATACTCGAGGTCCCCGGAATTACTAATGACTTTGAAGTTCCTCAAAACTGTATATTTTCAAGTTTTTTTTTTCCAAGAAAAAAGCTCTTATGGACTGGAAATGAAAAACTAATGCTAGAAGTCAAACAGATCAGCCAGATAGCTTGATTGTTTCAGTGTAAAGCTGCAATCGCATGTAGGTTTAAAGTTTCACTCAGGAAAAAATTTATATTTTTGAAAGAGAAAACAAAAGAATAAATTAAATAACTTCAGAATTGTTCATTTAGAAATTTTTGCCAAGAAAAACAAAGTCATCGACTGAAAATGAAAGCAAATGCTATGAGAAGTTAGCCAGCTTAGCCAGATAGCTTGGTTGTTTAAATGTAAAGCCTCAATCAGACATAGTTTTAAAGTTTCACTCCAGCAAATATTAATGTATTTGCAGAGGGGAAGGGGGATAATGCGTGAGATATCTTTAAATTAGTTCATTTTGAAGTTTTTTTTTTGTTTGTTTGTTTTTGTTTTTTTTAAGTAGCTGGTTTTGGAGGAGCAGTATTGAAGTTAGACTAACAACATCAATGTTATCTAACTGTGCCATTATATATATATATATGTGTGTGTGTGTGTGTGTGTGTGTGTGTGTGTGTGTGTGTGTGTGTGTGTGTGTGTGTGTGTGTGTGTGTGTGTGTTATGGACATGCTAACAAGTTTAAAAAGTTTTAAAACTTGATTTTTAGTGGAGTGTTTCTTTACAGTGTGTGTAAACTGGATTACAGCTCCTTTATCGTCAAAAAGGAAAAGTATATACATCAAAGCCTATCAATGCAAAATATCCATTCATTATACATACTAACACAGCTTCATCTCAACAGGATTTTCTTTGTACTTTTCCCTCTACTTAATTTCATTAAGCAACTGCTCTGATATTATCTAAACAAAATGAAATGAAAATAATTTATATCTTTTGTCTTGTTCTCTGGATCTCCCTTACATGACCTATGGCCTAGAGGTGTGGGGAAATACATATAAAACCAATCTTAAACAGATCTGTATGGTTCAAAAAAGAGCAATTAGAATAGTTCAGAAAGCGGCCCTTTGAGAACATACAAACCAGCTTTTTATTAATCTTAAAGCTTTGAAACTGAAGGACGTGGTCAACTTTAAAATGTCAATTTATGTCTAACATTAAGATTAATAAATTACCAGTTCAAATCCAGGGATTGTTAAAATTGTCTGTTTATAATTTTAGAGGGGGTGAAATGTTCATAAAACCTCATGTGAGAACAAATGTAAAGCAGCATTGTATTTCTGTTGGGGTTAATGTTTGAAGTAAGTTGGCCTCAGAACTTAAAGACTGTCCAACATTAATTCAGTTTAAATAATGTTTAAGAAAAATATTATAAAATTCTATGTTGACATGGAAGACTGATTGTAGTTAAAAATTAAATGACAGTGTATATTATTTGCATCCTGTGGAATGTGATTTTGAATTTTGTACAAAAGTTTTGTGATATATATTGCACAAATAGTAAAAGTATTACAAGAGATGTGATCGATAGCATTGGCACCTGTACTTCTGTTAAGTTAATGTATTGAAAGTGGGCTAAATAAGCTTAAGCTTCTCCCCCACTCCTTTTCATACATTTATTTGGCGTTTTTGTTTATTTATTATTACTATTTATTACATATATTATGTTTAGGATGTCTGAATAAAGTGTTTTTCATCATAAAAAAAGAACAAATCAATTGATAAATGTGTCTTTATCCACAGGGAAACACAAAAAGAGGGAATTTGCCTGGACTTTTGTAAACATCTCTCACACTATGTCATTAGTGGTTCATATGGGTGGCTAGAAGAAGAATCCTCTATGTAAAAATAGCTAATCAAATAGATTAATCAATTATTGTAGTCTGGAAATTAAAAATAAACTGGCTTTCACATTACATAACCAAACTATTTAAAGCTGGTTGTGATTACAGACCATTATGTCATTTTCACCTTTAGCCTGTCTAATGCAATACTGTGTTGTTCTCAGACAGGGAAAAATATTTTATGTGTCAATGATTTATGTCTGGGTTATGTTTCAGTGTTTGTTTTCAAAGTTGTTAACATTTTAGTCATGCATAATACCTGTGTGATACCTTCAACCAGGCAGAATAAACCAAATTGTTTATGTAGAAAGGGGGCTGGTTTCAGAGTTGATTTGCTCTTTTCAGGGTGCTTCAGACCAGAGCTCCACTCCTGTCCTTCACGTCTAAATCCCAAAGCACTCATCGTAAAATGGTGGGCTAAAATAAAATGAAGTTGTCTTGTGACTGTCGCTTGCATCTCTTTGAATTAATGCGGCTTTATCTGCTCATGTGCAATATCTTGTTATGTGAGCACAGTTGTAGTGAATATCGCATTATAAATGGCAAATGAATGCATCTAGAATTATAATTATCAGGATTCAGTCATGTGAGGATATTTGGCTGTAAGTGTGTGTTGATGTGTTTGTTTGTTTTTCTCTGCTGTCCTGGATTGTAAGGATTAAGATGACACATCTGTGATAGAATGGCAACTTAAGAGTTGTTAAGAGTAGTGCTGCAGCAACATGTTTTGTCCCTAAATAACTCAAACAAACAAACAAACCAAAAAAGGGCTCAGATGTCACCTCCTGAAACACAGTGGTCAGCTCTGGTGTGATGTTATTTCTGGCTATGTTATTTTCTGATATACAACTTCTAGGGCAAATGTAATGCAGCATTACTGGTTTAAAACGCTTTGTTTGTTTTCTTGTTTGCTGTTTGTTTCTTTCTTAATTTCTTTTAAACTCACCCTATAAATGCTATTTTGAAAATGCAAAAACCACCTCAGGTTTTTTTATCAGGTTTATTCAGTTTAATTCTATTTATGCTCATTCGACTTTTCTATCGGTCATTTATAAAGTACCATTAAAAATTCCACTCCTCATCTCAGCTGCTTATGGCATAGAAGTCTCCAATTTCTAACCAAACTCGGCAAACTTTTTGCATTGCAGGTAAAGGAGGTGTAATTATCAGTGTCATAATTCAGAAATGAGTTTTGCTAACATTAAAAGTCCTATTACACTGAATAAACTGTTGATGTCTTTGGCTTAAAATCATCTAAAATCATAATTTCCGTAAGAGAATGGATGATGATGAGCTGCAAACATTAATAGGTGAAAGTGTTTTTTTTTTTTATTCTTAGGGATATGTTGTTGATGCATGTATATGCTGCATTTATAAGACGGACAGAGAAAGATCTTCATCTTCATCTCACCTCGCCTGGATGAGAAACAGCAGGTTCAAATCCCAAAAGCCTGCAGACAACAGCTTGTAGACATGAGGACTCAAATAACCGAAGACTACCACCTAAAGGATAAAGGCTGAAATTACACTCTTTATTTTTAGAAAAGATTTTCTGGCAGCAGAGGTGAACCAGACTATAAGCTTACACTTTTACATAGTGATGGTGTAATATGCACCATGTCTTCTGCCTTTAAATCATGCCACATTGCAAGGAAGTTTTACAGCATCATAAGTCTGAATTACCGCAGTTATGAGACTCAAAACAAAACTTACAATTTAAAAGCATCTTGTAAATCTACACAAACTTTTTACAATAATATAGTCTCCAGTTGATATAAAATAAGATAGTTATAAATACACTGGTCAACTTAAGATTAACTGAAATAGATGCAATATTTACAGCTTTCATGAAAAGAAAAAAAAGCCAACATGAAGATTTTTCTTAAGCTAGAACTCATAAAAAAAAATAATTCTTGTGTGTTTCTGTAACATTTCATTTTACAATCGAGTGCTGTTTTGAGAGAAAGATATCAGATCCTCTCAGCAGTGATGTAACTATGCATCACAAAGCAAACTTTGTTCAGTACGCTGTGAGTTTTAACTGGATATGCTGTTTTGTAGCATCATATAACCCATATTACACACACTTTTTTTTCGTAGGTCTTAGTGTTCAGCTGTTTATGTGGCCACAGTGTGTACAGTGCTGGTCAATGCTTGAAGCTAAATTTACAGCAAAGGCCTCTTGTCTTGACTGACAAAGTGTTTCATTTGAGAGGGCTGAGTTTGAAACCTTTTGAGTTTTTGGTCCTTTGTTCTTCAGTTGGCTCAAAAAGGACTGATTTTTTCTTTTTTTTTTTTTTTTCTTTTTTTACTTTGTTTTGTTTTGTTTTGTTTACTTTAGCTCTTTGTTCAGGAGCAAAGATTGGCCTCAGGCTTGTAGCGCCACTGGTAAAGTTTAAGAACAGAGGAGATGTCATACCAGTAAAGGTCCTCAAAGTAAGAATGTATGTAGTACACAGAGAGCTTGATCCTGATGCCTCCATTTTCAGTCATGTGTGCAAATAAAGTTTATTAAAAATTAACTGACTGATCTTTATTCTTTAAGCCATTCAGTTCTTTAAAGATTTAATGTAGGATTTAAATATGGCATTTTTTTGTATAGTCAGTGCGTGTGAGAGAGCTTCAGGTGTGTCTTTTCATGTGCAGAGCCAGGTGGTCTGAACGGGAAAAGGCCCTACGACACAGCAGACACTCGTAGGGTTTTTGACCTGTGTGCTTGCGGTAGTGGCGAGTCAGTTCATCTGAGCGGGCAAATTTCCAGCTGCAACCCTCCCATGAACAGTGGTAAGGTTTTTCTCCTGTTGATGAAAGGATAAAGCAGATGATGATGAAGAAATCTGTTTTGTTTTGATTTTTCTGTCATGTGTTATCTGTTATGCAGTTATTTTTCTTTTGGTTACCTGTGTGGGTGCGGAGGTGGGCCTTGAGGTGTGAGCTCTTGGTGTAGGTTTTGCTGCAGCCAGGATATTCACAGCTGTGAATAGCTGGCCTTTTTTTCCCTGTAGGTCTCCTGCCACGTTTCCCCTCCACCCCACCAGGTGGCAGCTGTGGTCTGAACAGCATAGGCTGTTGGTGATGGGGCAAATGAACAGAGGCCTGGCTGTGGGGGTATTCACAGAAAAGGCCGGCATTGGGACTAAAGTGGGGCATGTAGCCATAGTGTCGAGGGTCAGGGGTCACAGCCTGCGGCGAGATGAACCTGCTGTTGGGGATTGCCACCATGGACGGTTGCTGCTGGGGATAGTAGGGGTTGAAGTCCCATGAAGTAGCCTTACTAAGGCTTCCTCTGCTGTGCCTCTCCATACTTCCACCTTGAGGGAAGTCAAACTGATTTACATTATGTACACTGGAAAATAATGTCTGACCTGTTTGTTCATTACTGTAACTTTGGTGGCACAGCTCTGGCTGGACTGTTGTGGTCTCTGCAGGGGTCAGGAGCTCAGTCATGAGGTCACCACTGTTCATCTGCAGACTCTCCTGTCCTGTTTGGTCCTTAAAGCTGCTCACTTCTTGGTATGCCATGTTTGGATGGGCAAGTTGTTGACTGTCTAGAGAAGGGTTGAGATCAGGTGAAGAATTGCTCCATTCAGACAGCAAGAACTCAATGTCCCAGGATGTTTGACTGTCATCTTCCAGGAGCTCCTCTGTCACTTGCTGGCAGACCTGCTCCTGCTCGGAGCTACTTGGTGACAGTTTGTTGCTCAGAGAGTCTAAAGGGGGAGATCCATCATCAGGCTTCCACACCTAGATGGAAAACATTGAGAAGTGGAAAAAAAAAAACAGGAAAGTTCACAAACTTTCAAGTTTGTCATAAAAATAATCATGAGTTCTGTTATTAAATAAATACAATCCCTTCAAATAGTCAACTAACTTCATTCTTTAAAATAAATAAAATATAAAGTTCAGCTGAAGCATCATAACAGCAGTCTGTTTTAAACCAAATTAAGCATTTTCTAATTAAAAGTTCTTTAATGTTTAAAATGTTAAATGAAATCTGAAACTCTCCATTAAAAACTTTCTATCACAAACCTGCTGAAGCCTCATTTTATTCAGTTTCATCTTAAGTTGCATTTTAAACAAGAAAAGGATTTTATTACTTTTCACTCACATTTGACTCTCAAATATGAAGCCAGAAAATCCAATAATCCAATAAGCACACGATTTTCTGTACTTTCAAGTTACTTGAATCTGTAAATATCAGAAAAAGTAACTACATGCAGAACTGCTTCAGCCTTCTAATGAATGAATGTATGAATTTAAAAGAAAAATGCCACATTTTTTTCCACGTACAATATTTTACTTCTACAGACATGTACAGCAATCTTTTATATTTCAATGCTAATTTTGTAAATGGAATGTCTTTATATTATTTTTTCTATATATTTATATATTCTTCAGTGAGTGTCAGTGTATTGGACGACTCACTAATGTAAAATGAAATGGTTAATTTGTAAATGTATCCTCCTCATCCGTTCATACACTAGAAAACAGCTTTTTTAATAGGTGCCCGCTGTAGTGGACACTATGCCTGAAAGGGTTAAAGTACCAACTGGCACCGATGTACAAAGCGGTAAACAAGAAGTGTACTTAACCATCAGTAACAAGCATAGGATTTACTCAAAACTCAAAAGTACATCCTTCACAGCAACTTAAGGTAAAATATTTCACGCTATGATAAAAAAAAAAAAAAAACTAACTTTTGTTGACATGTTGGAACCAGTAGAAACCAGTTTATAAGTGATCATCTCAATTTGAAAGATATACAATTAACATTTCAAGTTAAGTTAATGCAAAATAAACACAAGGCTAATGAATTTCAAGTTAAGTAATTCATTAATATATTGTGTAAATATCAAGGGAAATAACTTAGGTACTATGATATAAACCTTTTTGTTATCATCTGTTTGTTTCCATCATGGTGAAGGAACCAAACCTGAAGTCAAACAATGCTTACCTTCATATTGTTGGTGGAGTGAGAGATGCTGGAGAAGGAGCTGAAGGAAGGGAGAACAGCCTGGGTAACAGCCATCTATCTTCTTGATTTGGTATCAGATGTAACAAAAACAATGAAGCGTCTTTTTCCTTAATGTTTAACCTCAAATTACATGACTACCTGACCGTCGACTAACACATCACCAGGCCACTCTTCTCATTTACAGTCCACTCACAGTGTAAAGGCCATCAGAAGTAAAGTTTCTTTGAGGTTCTTCACTATCTCTCCCTCCTCTCGCTTGTCTATCTCTGTCAGCTGTTAGTCTAACTTCAAATCTCTCTTTCTCATGCAGGTTTGGACCGTTAGGAAGAGGAGGAGCAAAATCATGAATTACTTCAATGTATCCATTTCTTTATCCCCTAACTATGGTAATTTCTAATCACTAATAAACCCAATCTCACCTCAACTCTGTTTTCCTATTTTGAGACATTTGCATTAAAAAAGCAAAACTTTTTATTGAAAATTAAACTATTCTGAAGACACTGATGCTCATCCTGCTGGAATCTCATTTCTGGCATATTTGAAAACATATTGATACACTTTTATTGATTTAATATTTATTTTGTGGAGTCACATTTGTGCAAAGTTAAAAATCTGAAACGTTCATGGTTCAGGTCGTTTAATAAATCCCTGTTTCCTGTATCCAAATACTAACATCACAATGTGTGACTATAAGCTACTTTCAGACTGAAATTTGACAGTATAATAATTGGGATGGTGACAACAAATAGCTTATGTTGACAAGTACATCCACAAAAGTTACCGTTCAAGAAAGTAAGTGATCATAAAGATTAATTGTCAGGTTTTTTTTTAATATAGACCTACAATCCAACATAAACCTTAACATAATTTGTTATTAATAAGTATATAACTTAACTGATTATACTTTGCATGCAGCATGAATTACACTAAATGGCAGTACACTGAAGAAGCCAAACACCGGAAAAAGGAACAACTAAGGCAAAATCAAGGACTTTTCAGTCTCTTGTATACAATCAATACTTTTAGTAACAGTCAAACAAAAGCTTTTTGAGACTGAACAAACAGCCAAATAGTAACAAAGAAAAGAAAGATCAGGTATCTAGTGTTTACATATATTTAAAAAACAAATGTGGTCAAACACCTACATATTAATTTTTCTTGTTTATGTGGTTTTGCTTTATTAGAAGTCTAACACTAATAAAGCATATGTTTCCTCACCATGCAGACGCTGTGTGTGTGAATGTAGTCCAAACTTTACATCAACAATTGACGCTTTAACTAAAGCAAAATAAATGCAGTTTTCTGTTGTCTTTCATTAGGAAGCTACATCTAGACTTCAAATTTCACTTTAAGGGTGCAGTAATGAGATGGGCTGGCTAAAGCATAAACATACAAACATGTCAGATATATGATTGTTTTCATGGTTTAAGTAATCGAGTGAATCCTTTTTGTTTTTCAGCTAATAGTTGAACCCCTTTCATACGTAGGTCGGACTGTATATTCCTTGTGAGTACGTGCAGCTTCTGAGAAGACCTGCGTGTGAAAGGTGATTATATTCTGTTTGCTGTTTATCTGTCGACACAGGCCAAAGACAGGCTGCTGTCTTCACACAGATAATGGAGCTCTGGCTGCTGCTGACCCCTGATGACGAGCCCGCCACAGATAAACACTTGTTCCCCTTAAGTGACGATTATACAACACATTCACTATTCAAGCTGTGGCGGGCATTTTCATTGAAAAAGCCTTTTTATTAACATATGATGGTTTTCTATAAAGACACTTATAAAGATTACATTGTGAATTTTTTCATTCGGGGCTTCACCCTTGAAAGTACGGTGTGAGCTACAGTATCTGGATTACTTACCTCTACTCTTTTAGTTCCTTTACTCTATGGAAATGTTATATATGTTTAATACTTGATATCTTACAAGATGTTGTAATTTTAACTTCTTAATAATCCCTCTGGTTAAACTGGGCCTTTGTTGCTTTTAGTAAATATTTAATTTTCTCCTCTTTTGTCTTAACTGTCACTGTGAAGAGTTTTTTTTTTTTTGTTTGTTTTTTTTGTAGAATTTGTCTGTGAAATATCTAACTCTAAAATACTTGAAAGTGTGAAACAGATATTGCTAATTTATATGAATATTATCCCTATTGAGTGACTTTTTGGTGGTCATTAGTTGTCATCACTTTTCTGTCATCACTAAAAAAAAGCCCCAAATGAGCTGAGGTTTTCTAATTTAAGCAAAACAAAATGACCAAATTCAGAAAAATATATTTCTAAATTAGGATTTCTCTATTTCTGAAATATGGTGTTTAATATGCAGACAATATAATTGGCAATTATCTTCATATATTTAGAGAATATGAAATTTTGATATGGTCAAGTTAAAAATATAGTTATTTTTATTATTGCATATAATATTGTGTCATTATGTAAATATATTGCTGTCCGTTTTTTATCTTCATATTTCTTGTTTATTACTTATGGTTTTCTGCTTCTGGGTATCTATTAGGGGACAGAAGACAAGTAATAGCTTGTGTTCAACAGGATTTTGAGCAAAGTTTATACAATAAATTGAAGCAAAATGTCTCAGAAACTGTATGTAACACATGTCACATTGGGCTCTCATGGGTTAAATAAGTCTATGGACAATAAGAAATTAACTAGATGTGAACAAATCATTTCTAAATCTTAGGAAGATGGTTGGGAATTGGACTTTTTGGCTCAATTTGAAAAAAAAAAAAACAAGTACAAGTGTTTAATTTTAAACGTGTTTTCTTCTCCAAGTAAATCTTTATGATAAATAAACTTCCCCTGTTTATTACCAACAAGAGCTTTTGTTTGATTAAGCATTTTACATGTAACATGTCATTATTTGCACAAAAGTAACAAAATAAACACCAATATATAAATATTGGAAGTAAAAATAACAAACTTGACGTCTTTTTTAAATAATAGCTAAAACGTAAGTTTAAAATGTAAAAAACGTCACCGCGGCACAGAAGCGTCTTTCATTACGTCGTTGCTACGGCAACAGGATTCGTATTCTTTTTCACGAAGGAAGAAGTATTGTCTTTCCCCTGAGCAAGGTTTGAAAATATTCTGTTGTTAATGCTAAAACGAAAGTGCACGTTTTCTAAATATTTTTTAGGGTACACATATATATATATCTCGTAATCGTATATCGTAAGTTGCCACGCGGCATCAGCTGGTTGTTACAACTTTGGTAAAGAACCACTTTAGCGTCCTGAGAAGTTATAGCGGCTAGAAGTACTGAAAACTATTATTTTCCTAATAAGATCTGTATTTGTCTTAAATAAATAAATAAATAAAATACATAAAATAAATAAAGTGGTTTGAAGCTTGGATTTGGATTTTGTACTTAGAGTCTGGCTTATGTCTTCTTTGTGTCGTCAAGTTTGCAGATGGAGGCCTCCTTACAGGATACAACCAGCGGGGGATTGTGGAATAATCCCAGATCCATTCAGTGTAGCAAGGAGAGACAGGACTTGCTGAGATGTGAGTCGAAGCACTACTCATATTAGACATAGGTTAACCCTGAACACTTGAGGTAACTGTAGAGGGGAAAAGGTCCAAGATGATGGGTTGGGGCTAATTAGCTTCCTGCAGTATAAAGGTACCCTGCAGAGGGTGGAACATATTTAAGAATGAAATACCTTGTCGTTCTGACCAGGCTTGAGGTTCCTTCATCATCTACTAAGTAGTGCAAGATTTAGAGATTTTACTCTGAGACCAGTGTTTGACAGCCACCTTGTTAGTGTTCTGATCTTAATCTGCCCAGTAATGTACTGGATACACCTGAACCTGTCATGAATTTATTTGTAAAGTGTTGCTCTGCTTTTAATAGGTCTAACCCCTTGTCCTTATTTATTTATTTTTAAATTTCAGATAAATTAATGTTATTGAATTTTTCTAAATCCTAAATATGCCATATTTTTAAAGTGGTCTCAAACTTTTGGTTCCAAAATGTTTGTGGGAAAGATTATTTTATGTATGTGCATTTATTTATTCATTCATTTGTTTTATGTGCTTCTGCAGTGTTTTTCATAATGATCTTTTTCTTTTGGTAAGTAATGAAAGAAGAATCACAGCTCACAAACCTCCACAAAAATCAGATCAACAGAGGCCAAAAGAGTAAGTCAGACAGAAATTGGAAACAACAGGGTGATTTGAATGTGATTTTTCATGATAATATATTATATACCCCCTCAGGTTTGCCTCAGATGTCTAATCCTGTAAAGTCCTCTCAATTGAGTCAGTCTGTCCAGAAACATAAACTCTTCAAGTCTCAGAAACGTAGTGCTGAATCTTGTCGGTCCGGGAACAGCTATGAGAGGGAAAAGTTCTGCCCCGGTCCTACACGTATGTTCCTCAACTGTCAGTCTTCGTTATTCTGAAATCACAGCTTTACTGTAGATTATTCATTAAATTTGTGTACACTCCTATACACATATGTTCTAAGGAGACTTAGAGAAGGAGAAGAAGAGGTTACAGGACATCATGGCAACAGGAAAAGAGGAGTCCACCACTGTATCGTCTCAAAAAACTCGATCACATCCATATTCAGAAGTGTCAAAGGAGATAGACCGCTATCAGGAAGGTAAAGTTGGATTCACAGAAACAGAGGTATAAAAGTTACAATTTTCCATCTAAGAATTGAAAAATTTTATGAAGACGTCACAAAAAAGAATGTGCTAATTCACCTACATCTTCTAAATTCATTCAATTTAAGTTTTCCTCTGTGCAGCTCTAAATCTACCCAGTGTGACTGAAATTGTCCTGTTTTTAATTTAGTTTTAAATGAAATAGAGGAAAGGAGACAATTTCTGGCAGATATGGTGGCACTGGGTCAGGAGAAGAAATACATCAACATCATCAACACTGAGATAGCGCAGGTAAACAGACAGCTCATATGAAACAGTCAATTTCGATTCATGAATGTTTGCTGATTTATAACTTAACCAATCCTTAAGTTCATATTCAATACAGATTATTCACTCTTTCGGGAGCAAAAATATACTTAAACCAGTGTTGTTTTTACTCCAATAACAGAAACTTCAAGAACTGGAGATACTGGATCGAGCTAGCAGCGATAAGCTGGATGCAAAACGGGAATGCAGAACAGACAGTTTCTCCTGAGCGGATACGTTATCATCTATGAACGCCTTATTTTAAGATTCAGCAAAGAAGTGTGTAACCCATGGGTTGCTTTGTGCTCCAGTGTTGTAAGCAGATGTGGTGAGACACTGGATATCAATTAAAACAGTAAACATGATCAAGTTGCAGGAACTTATTTTATTCTTCTCCCTATCAGTGTCAGTACTCAAAATAACTGCTGCTGGTTGAAGACAGTATATCGGACAGAAAATGTGCTACAAAAGCCCTTGGTTCCAGCTGGACATGACATTAGGCACAGAGCAGAAACACAAACACAACAAATTACCATTTGCAATGGAGAGCAAATACATTATCTAGAAGACAAAACAGGAATGAAGAGAGTAAACATAAAGACTTTACATGAACTGCAATGACGTTCATCAACATACGTATGAACTTAAATAAATGGCACTAAAACAGTATCATTATGCATTTTTCCTATTAAGGCAACTCTAAACAGCAAAGGCATAGTAAAGTACAAATTAGTGATTGCATATGTAGCCCCTCGCCTCTACATTTCCACATGTTAAAACTGTTTTGAACTTGTATTCTGTTAGTTGATATTCTTTGTTTTTCTATTGATGGCATGTGGGATCTATCTTATAAAAACTATCAGACATACTTCAACAATTTTCTCATCTCAGACCCCGTAAGGTCATAAATACTGTTTCCATCTTCTGCTTCCTCATGTGTACACAAATGACAACCACACAAGAAAAACACATTATAGCAGCTAGAAGTGTTTAGGTATGCGTTGCTGATTGAAGAATATACGCTGCAACTTAAAGCAAAAACCTTTACAAGTACCACAGGTTCAAACCAGACATGAAAAAAAGAAGTAGGGAAGCGGGGCATTCAAGGAGTGCAAGATTAGAGCAAAACCATTAAAAACTTGTATATGAAGAGATGAAGTGACAAATCAGACCTTTTCTAAACCTTGACGAGAGCTTTCTGAACACAGTTATCGAGTAATAAACAACTGCCCAACACTAAGCTTGACTATTCAGCGGTTAAAGCTCATAAAGTACTTAAGTTGTCAGAGTATCTCTTTAAAACACACAAAGGCAGCTGAAAATAGTCACCAGCGATGCTTGTTATAGAAGAGTCATAAGTGAGAGCGAATTCATGGCTGCAAGTGACTCATGAGACAGTTAAAGTCGGTTCTTTTCTCTCATCATCTTAAATACATAGTATTGTTAAAATAGCTTAAAGTCCTCCTGAGCTAGCGGAGTCCTCTGCTCCTCAGCTTTTCTCTTTTCGAGGGCTGTGGCTTTTTCCTGGTTCTCCTTTATGGCTAAGCCTCTTCAGCACCTTAATGGGTTTAAACTTTGCCCCTTTCTTCTTTTGGTGGTCACTGTCCAGATCCTTGTGAAAGTCTGATGAGGATGAAAAAAAGATAAATAAAATGGCATTAATAGCAACAGTTCAAGGAAAATAAGAATAAGTAAAATGCAACAGAAACATGTTACTAAATTTGTTTCATTTTAAACATGATTGTACCTTTTTTCTTCAGCATGGCCTCCATAAGCTTGTCTTCTTCTTCTTCCCTATTACATAACAATGATAAAAATATCAATCTGTATATTCTACACTACTGACATATACCACCACAACCAGTTATTGATTACCTCTGCCGGTCCTGGTCCATGTTGTTAACGATTTGGTTACGCTGTTCGATGATGGTCACCAAATCAGCCATTAGCTCCTGTTCCCGACTCTTGTCCTCCTCAGTCCAGTCTTTCTCTGAATAAAATACAAAATGAGGGTGTAATGAATCATTCCTGATTTACAACTTCAGCTGTACTTAACCCATAAAGGCCCGACCCATGAAAAAATGGCAAGAAATGTCCAAAATTTTTTTTTTAATGAGGTCTTTATTTGGCCCTTTTACCAAATGTAACAAAAGAATTAACATTTTTTTGGGGGGGATTATCTACCATTTATTACCATGTTATATATTAAAAAATATTATAATATGGTTTTCTGCTTCTGGGTATCTATTAGGGGACAGAAGACTAGTATCAGATTGTGTTCAACAGGATTTTAAGCAAAGTTTATACAATAAATTGCAGCAAAATGTCTCTGAAACTGTATGTGACAAATATGTCACGTCAGGCTCTTATGGGTTAAACAGAAAAAAACTCCCAACTGTCTGCACTGGTTGCAGTAGTGAAGCAAACTTTTTAATTTTGGGTGCACCAGCAAAAATCCTGAGACGCATACAAATTTTTAGTGTTGTTCTCAGTGTCACATTTTAATATCACCCATACGTCCATCCATTTTTTATCCCTGCTTATTTCAGTGCAGGGTCGCGGGGGGCGGGAGCCAACCCCTGCAGCTACTAGGCAACATTTTAATGCATTTTAAGGATTGCATTTTGATCATTACACACATACACTGATGGTTATTTAAATGATTGTGAATGGGGTTAACCCTAAAACACTAATGTTGAGTTCAAACCATTCAAACCAATGTAGCAGGGGTGAAAATGACCCAATCCCAGTGTTCTAGGGCCGGGGTCTGCAACCTAACCAGCACAACATAATGACACTAAAAGTACCAGTAATATTTTTTTTTAATCTTTTTTTCTAGTCATTGGGTTGGAAACTGGGTTTTTGTTTTGTTTTTTTTACATAATTAATTTCTCACAAATATCTACATCCCATAGAAGAAAGTCTGTCTATCTTCTTTTTGCAAAAGTTTTATGCTTTTCTTTTTTTAAAAAATTTAAAACTCTAAATAAAAATGTGGTTCTTCAAATGTGACAACTTTTCTATGGTAGATATTTATCAAATATTATAAGTTGTCTTTTTTCAAAAGGTCTCGTAACATTTGCGGCTCTAGCGTCGCTTTATTATCTGGGCTGAGGGAAAAATGGCTCTTTGGATTGTAAAGGTTGCAGACCCCTGTTCTAGGGTTAAGAAACAGTTTATTTGGAACCTAAATGTTAAATAGAAAACAAGTGAAAAAAAACAAAAAACAAAACTTAAAGTGCTTGTTTCACTGAACTGAATTAAACGAAACATTTCAAAGTCTGAAATGGATCACAAGGCTGTGCTGCTTCTGGTAAATTTCCCTCCCTCACATTTATATGAGGAAAGAAAAAAACATTTTTCATTTCTATACAGAAAATGAGTCACATTCACTGGACACCTGGTTTGTTGAGAAGACACCTCAGCTCATACTCCACATCAGCTTGCCTCTCCTCCAGGTTCTGCTGCTTCGCCCTACAGAGAGAAAAATATAACAAAATGTTTATCCGAGGAATTTTCTGGGTGGAATTAACATAAAAAATAGGACACAAGCCTGAGACTTACGTGTAGACCAGCTCAGCTTCACGTCGTACTAAAAGGTGTTTATCGTGAATCAGAGTGAACCAGTCCACCAGCAGGTGCTCCTCATCCTCATCTGAACACACAAGAACAAAACCAGTAACAGATTACAGTGGAAAAATACAAAACACTTCATACTAAAGAAATGATTAAAAACAGAGTTGTGAGGTACCATTAGGGTTGTCTCTCAGCTTCTTCTCCAGCTCCACTCCCCTGTGCTCCAACTCATCCAGCTGCTTCTCCAGCTGAACCATCTCCACGTGGATATCTTCTACTGGGATGTAATGATCTGACTGCACCTACACACGTTTGGACCATGTGAATATCCCCAAAGTGGGAACAGCCAGTATATCCGATCTAATTAAGTTTTTCCACATATTCTGTCTAGCTTTTTTACCTTGCGTTTGATAAGTGGGAAGCCATGTCCGGGTGCAGGGGGTCTGGCAGGACGAGGGCCTCTTGGAGGTCTGGTTCCAGATTTAGCAGGGGAGGGGGAAGCTTTCCTGTTGAAGGGGTTCTCTTTACATATCTGCTAAAGAGGAAGAGAAAACAAAACTTAGAATAGGTGTGGATGTATTCATATAATGTGTATGATTTTTTATGTGGAGTTGATTTCATTACCTTCTTGTGTGTCTGTGTTGCCAGCGGGCTGGGGGTTGCAGTTGGCCGTGGTGGTTGGGCTCCAGTACCTTTGGCCTCCGAGTTGCGACTGGTCTGTGGTGTGGCTGGAGCTGAGCTGGCATTTGACAGCACAGACGAGGGACAAGGGTTTGAGGATGTTTGATGCAGGCAATCAGCTGAGGAAGGGGAGTTGTCGCAGGGGGAACAGATGGAAGGCTCTGAGACGCTTTTGGTGAAGCCTTGTTCCTGGTCACTGCTGGCACTGCCACCCCAAGGGAGCTGGGAGGAGCTGTGGTCTGAGCCAGAAGATAAACTCTCAATACTGAGAGCTGGAGAGGGAGAACAGGAGGAGGGCTGAGAGTGAGACAGAACTAAAGAAGAAAGGTTTGGTAAAAAAAAAAATAAAGAACCAAGGAAGTTGGGACAGATTGAAATGGAGAGGACAAGGGAAAATAAAAGGTTTATTGTTAACATCTATTCATAGAACACCTTCCCTTCCCTTCATTTCTTTTTTTTTTTTTAAATCTACTGCCTTTTGAAAATGGACTATTTTTGTTCTGTAACCTTTACATCATAATCACTCACTCCAGTTACATTAATAAGTTATAATAAGAAACTTTACAAAAGTCCAAAAATAATACTGAACATAATCTGAAGACTGGCCTCTCAAAGTCAGACGACTTGATGGATAATAGAGAAAGTGACAAGTCAAAAGTTAAAAAGACAGGTTGCAGTTGCTGTTTATCGTCTTTAAACATCAGAACATGTCTGCCGAATAGAGGAAGCAGCAATACCAGGCAGAAAAGCTTACAGATAAATTAAAGGCTGCTAATAATTATTTTTGGGATTTTTTTTCTTAAAAATAATTTAAAATGTTCTCATTTGCTGCGAGGGAGAAAAGGAAGCTTCCCTATAAACAATCTGTCTCCTACATCAACAGTGTCTTTGTCAAGTTTTTCTCCGTCAAAATAAGAGCTCCGTGCTGGAATAACTTGGGTGCACCGTGTTGCTCTTTCCAACTTCCTGGTTCCTTAACCAATCATATGTGACTCCCCACAGTTGCCAAACAACAACAAGGCAGCGTTTGGTATTTTATGTCGGCAAAAGAGCATCAGCATGCAGGAATGGAAGTTAGTAAAACAAGCGGACCAGAACTAGTTTCAGAAAAACCTAAAAAGCCTCTGCATCCTGCTAAAAAAAGCAAACGACCAAAAACGGAATAAAACAAGGCTCAATATTGGAAAATCTTTTGAAAGGTGGAGAAGTCTGAGCTGACAAAGTTTCTCCTCGACAGGTAAGCACTGGAATTTTGCCTAAATTAACCGAAAAGTTTATCTTGATTTACAAAGATTTTAGTCTAATTTATTTCTCGGCACTCATTAAATTAATTTGTGTGACTGTATGGATGTATTAGTGGAGTAAATTGGTGGCCTGAATCTGAAATGATCTTTTAGAAAAAAAACTAGACTAAAAAGTGTCCCTAGGGAGCAGCAGTTTAGGCTACATTGCTATTGATTGTGTGCAAGTAAAATAAGTAGTTTTTCTGATTAAAAACACACCGGAACATACTAACATGAATGGAAACACTCAGAAGTGTTACTATGTCGGGCATTGTAACTTTTTTTAGTGTTTCCAATAATATATTTTTATTCATCGTGACTAAATGCAAATCAAAAACGGTGCAGGAAATCCATTCACTATGTGGCCATCATAACACAACAGAACAAAAATCCTCAGTGAGTCGTCACTGCCCTGCTTGGGCCAGTTTGGTATAACCTGTAACCAGCTGACCACACAAAATAACAAAGACTATTGAGGATATAGAACAATGAGTGTAATATTTAGTGTTTGTTAAGTGTAAATGTAAATCTGACCGGATGCTGTTTGCAGTTCTGACTGAAACCAACCTTGTTTACCAGCAGGGGGCTGTGGAGCACGAGGTGCCGGTCTTTTCTTGCTCTTAGCACTTCCAGGACTGGCAGAGCGGGACGAGCTCCCTGTAGTTTCTGTACCTGCTGTGTCAGCCGCTTGAGTGATTTTGTACCATGGATGACTAGCTGCCACAGTGGATGGAACTGTTCCTTCGCTCCCTTCTTCTTCATTTACCTCACCATTTTCATCATCGTCATCCTCAAACGGGTTGGAGGGCTGTGGGGGAGTGCTGGGTCTGGAGCTCTCCCCTTGGAGAGAAGACATAGAACCTGTTTTTGGAGGTGTTGCCTGTCCAGGTGGGGGTGGGGGAGGAGCTTTCTTCCTCTTGGGTTCTGATTGGACCAGGGCAAGCCAAGGTGGGTCTTTAGGTTTATGGGTTCCACTGAACAGTGAGACACAGATAGTGATGGAGGGGTCACACAGAGGAAAACAAAATGGACAAAAGACAAAAGGGGCAACTGACAGTACATGATGGTTTTGAGAATTCCAGCAAACACCAATGACATGGTTATGGTGTATGAAACGGTAACAGAGGAAGAGATCAGGTGTGTAACAGAAATTCAGATACCTGCCAGGAGACTGGGATCGTTCTCGAGGTTTAGGAGGAGTTGGAGGCTTCAGCTTTTCATCTGTCATTTAAAAAAAAAAATTTCACTGTGAGCAAATGTTACATTAATTTTTTAAAGTCATTCATGCTCTGCAACAGAAACTTACCGACTGTGAGGCCGTTTGCTGCGGGGGCCAGCCGAGCACGAGGGGCAGGGCGAGGTGGAGCCATTGGTTCAGAGACTCTTCGGGGTGCAGGTATCGGTCGACTGGGTGCTTCAACATGAGGTGTAGAAGGCAAGTCCCCTTCAGATGTACAATGAGCTGGCGTTTCTGTTTCTCCTTCCACATTGTTCTCTTCATCGCTCTCATCGAAAGGGTTTGGAGGAGAGGAAGGGCGCGATTTCTCCTCTGTCTCTCTACTGCCATCCATCTCCTTCGTTTTATCCAGAGAATCTTCTTTGATTGTTATTTCGGGAGCAGCTGAAACAGAGTCACTGGTTGGCATGTCAGTATTTGTTTGCCCTACAGGAGAAGGAGTCTTTGCCTGATCCCTTTCAGAGGGTCCGGTGTCATGAACCGTGCTGCGACCAATCCTAGCAGGATGAACTGCCGCTGGTCTCTTACTAAGATCTGGTCGACCATTCTGATTGGCTAAGGCATGCCTCGTAAGATGACGTGTACAGACCAATGCTCCTGACTCGTTTCCTTTGTAGGATCCAGGAAGCAGAGTGCTGCGACACTCGGTGCACCTAAAATGACACAGGAGGGAAATAAGATCAAGATACACATTTACACATATTCATAAAGCTATTTTCTTAAAGCCCGATTTTACAGTAAGCACTCAATACTGCAATTCTGACATAAATCCACCATTTTCATCCTGGATTGAAACGAAAATTTAAGTCATATTAAATCTCATATCCTGTAACAGCTGTGCCATCAAATTATTCAAGTCTAACAGGTAACATATGATAAATCAGAGCTGCCATTCTCACCTGAAACAGTTTCGATGGTAGAGCTTGCCATCCACCAGAAACCTCTGCACCAGGTGGACGTGTTTCTGACAGGCAGCGCAGGTGCTGCTCAGAGAGCGCAGCTTGACCGTAGTCGCTGCCTCCGCACCTGTCTGATCGGACTGGATTGGCTAATGCAAGCGGCCGGGAGGTTGTTCGCAGGAAGGGGACAGGGAGGAGACATCAGGGGAAGGGGTAAGATGAAGAGTAATGGGGGAGGGGAGATCATACACGGAGTCAGGATTTGAGGAAGTGGATTGTTCATTCTCTTTAGCTTCTAACACCTACAGCTTATTGATTCATGTGAGTTATAATTTCATTTTCATCTTTAAAACATAATCTGATCAATACAAAAAAGTGTCATAATAAAGTATTTATTAGTAAAAAAAAAAAAATCCAAACAGCAGAGGTTAGTGGCTCTGATAGTCTGGTGTATTTTGTACTATTATTTCTATATGCATGATTAATATAAAGTTTTTAGGGTTGTGTTATGGGTTATATAGAGGGGTCAGAAGCAGCAACATTTGGCACATGCAGTGTGTTAGGATAATACCACTGTTAGTCTTTTATGAACAAGCAATGATTGAAAAAGACTGACCTAACAGTTTTTCCTTTCACCTGCTAACCCAACCCCCACCCCCACACTACTGCCTAGGCTCAGGACCAGAGAGTGGAGGGGGGACCAGATGTGAGGATGAAGGACAGGAAGAGGAGGGAGTGGAATGAAAGTCCATCTGAAGAGGGGTGGAGGTAAGGGTGAGGGAGGGGGTGATGAGAAGTATACCAGTACGGGATGGAGGAAAGAAGTTGAAGGCATGCGAGAGAAAAGAGAAACAGGATACAGAGGCTATCTTTGTAGACTTATTCTACTTTTCCCCTGCTGTGCAACACAATGCCCCAGCAAGGATGGAGCTATTTTAAAATCCCGCAGGTGGATATTTTTCATTGTTGTACTAAAAAGGCAGGCTTGTGGAGGTTTATGCAGTTAATTCCTTCAAATAGCTCATGCACAGTGATCAGTTTATTGTGAAAAACTTCAATGTACAGCAATATACTCTAAGACTAAGACCACAGTTCAAAAGATTTTACTGTGCTTTTCCACACCAATGAATATCATTAAAAACATATAACATGCTACCATGCATTTCCTGTAGAAATCATGCATAGCTTCTAAAGTTTAGTGTGACCCAAAGTCCACCAGGCCTCAGAGAGGAAAAAGCAACATGTACACTAAGCAGATGTTGGTCCACTTACCTCAGTTTCAACCATTTTGTCTTCTAAAGGGGTTGGAGGCCTTTTCTGAGCTGGTTCATTATGACTGAGTGCACTCAGCCTCTTCATACAAGGGGGGTTTGCTGCATTACAAAAGGTAAAGAGAGTCAACGCCTACAAGATGCTTAATCTCATATCAAATCCTTGCGTATTTAGTTAGCAAACCTTGCGACTTGTTGTTGAAAAAATTGTAGTACTGGGACACATATGTGATGATGCTAAGCCGGTCAGGCACTTTCATGGACACCATGTCTTCTGGATCCAGCAGGGCTGGAATCCCTAGTTGTGTCTCGGCCACTTCAAATGCCTACAATGAAGCAAAGACGGAACAAACAGAAAAGATTAGTTTACAAGAAAAGATGCCAGTTGGTAAGTACCCGAGAAACACAAAGCAATGAAGTTACATGCATACCAAGAAAAAAAAATATCATTATCTGCACATCAGGAAACCTTACTTGTATAAAGTCAAACTCTGACTAGACACAATCTGAGCAACTAATCTGGATTACTTTGGGTCTTACAATGCATTGTGGCATTTTATTTTTAACCAACTTTAATCTGAGGGTTTCCTAGAATTCTTGTGAAAACACGCTTAAAGCTAACTAACTAACCAGCAGTCCACAATCCCAGAATTATCCCAGATGATTACAACATTTTGTCCTTTTGGGGATAAATGACATTAGGATTCACTTAAGAAAATTAGTGCATGACTAAGTTTACATAACCAAATTGGCAGCTATGCAACCCTGAGGTAGCTCTGCCAAAGAAAGCTGCATATAAGCAAAGAGAAACTACACCTCGGTCAAAATTAACTGCACTGTACTGTTCACAAAATACTGTTTTCAGTTATTCTCTCTTGTTTCTACCTCCTACTATAATGCTGATTCGTTAGACATACTGTGGGCTTTACACCCAAAACATTTTCTAATCAAAATGACAATAACTTTACTGTATATAAATATAAATGTTAAAATGTACAAAACCTGATGAGCTCAGTCCACACATATATTTTGACAGTGAAATAATGGAATTTAATTAGCAACCGTTACAATTTAACTCAGAATTAGAAATAACGTGCATACAGGAAAAAATACAGCTGCTAACTTAAGTCTCCAACAGTTATGTAGGAAGAGTTGTAAACATGGGCTCAGCTGAGCAGTGGGTTCAAATTTATCATCCTCACCAGTTCTCGAGGGCCCCATGGGTCCCTCTGCTGCTGACTGGGTACAACTCAAATCTTGACACGCCAATCGTGCATGCACCTGGATCAATCCACACCTCTACAGCGTAGTATAGCCTGGCTGCATTCCCACACACTTACAGTTTTAGAAAGAGCTGAACCAAAAGGGAAAATGTGTTGGTCCAGATTGGTTTGCAACCATGTACCCAACTTTATTTATTAGATTTAAACACTGACAACAGAATAAAAAAAAACTAAACAAAAAACCCCAAAACATGAATGCATTTATTAATTTAATTTAAGCCATATAAAACCAAGGAATCTGGCTTGATGATCATTTTGAAATATACTGTACTCCAGATAAGACCCTTTTTAACATGAAACAGGCCTTTTAACATGGAAAAAGAAAAGAAAAAAAAACACCATTACAGCCAACAAACTGTTTTTTGTTGAGAGCTCCATTAAAAAATAAATTAACAGCAAGAAACAACCACAAAAGCTATGCTAAAAAAAAAAAAATTTCACCTCTCATAACTCTGTCATCAGTGTGGAAATGGGAGAGAAATTATCACAAATTCAACACATCTGCTCTTAAAAATCCTCTCTTAACGCTCTCTTCACAGGTCACTGTCAGGATTTTTCTTTTTGTCTGATTCTGAATGTTCTGACTTTCTCCTTCCCACTCTGGGGCCTCGTCAGACTAAACCGGGGTTAAAGATGCAAACGTCACGTCGTGACTGCGTGTACTGATAAGGTCACAGATGTAACAGAAGCCAAAAGCTGAGTGAGGGATATAAATGAGATCCCCCTCTGCCCCCCATTAAGAGCAAACATTTCCAGAATATGGATTCAAAACATTCAGCTGGTAATTTGACTTTTAACTCACCAGTTGGTTGTTCTCGTAAACATTTTCTTTAGACAGCGAGTCAAAGTCTCTGGAAAAAAAAAGAAAAACATATGAGATAAGGCCATATCTGCAGGTAACCAGCGTAGCTAAACACAATGCAAATTAACTTATATAATTCATGCTGACATAATCTCACTTAGTGTATGCAGTGACCCGCCAGGCTTCCCACCTACCACCAAAAATTTTCATACTATACAACTGACTGATGTCTGATATGAAAAACATAGCTAAAACAAATTAAATGAAGCAGCAGGGCCAAACAGGAGTAGGGCTGATAATTACAAGACTCAGTTCTGAAATGCCTGGAGTTAGGAACTAAAACCAGGCTCCTGCCAGTAAACTTCCTGCAGTAAAGCTGGAAAATGTCTGAGGCGCTGTGGGATGAAAGTGTGGTTGTGTGCGTAACTAAATATGTGCTGAAGAGGGGACAACACTATGCAGGGAAAACACTGTAACCTTGATGAGGGCGTGTGGCAACCATGCAGAATTTTCAAGAAGGGAAAATCCTATGAATGGGCTCCGTGTTGGAGCTACACAAAGTGACCTCTGTTCTCTCTAATCTAGTTCCCATGGCCACAAACACAGCAAGCAGCAACTCTAATATCAAGATCATGTCAAACTAAGTCCAGCATGACAACATCACCAAAGTAGCACACTGAAATGACAAACTTCAGATAAAATACTCCGAAAACTGTCAGTGTGGCTTCAGATTCTCAAGCCTCACATAACAGAGCCAACCTCCTCTGACAAAATATAATGAAGTGTGCGGCTAAAACCTAATCCAGCGTGACTCTCTACAGGTTTATTTTGGGAAAGAACACAGCTGAGAAACGATGCATCTCCATGTCTGTGTGTCAGCCGTTTAAAATCCATGTTATAAAAACCAGGGTGAACCAGTACATCTGCTAAACTGGGTTCACTCAGACTCAAAAGACTTGAAATTAATACACCTTTATGTGTAATATGCTTTTCAGAGGAGGAGCAAGTTAGACCACAAACGCATTTTAGACATCTAGAAATTTCCTGTGCAGGGGGGGAAGAGAGAAGCGTGAGTATATGAACTAAGTTTTATCTATATATAGTACAGGCTGCAGTGGGTGCAGTCTTCTGTGTACTATGGTTATAAAAGTCTCAAATGATCTATTCCACAAGTCCACCACAGCTACTCCCTCCCTAGCAGGCGAAGGGAAAGTTGACAGAGGCTAAAGGAATTCTGATGAAGCCACTTGCTGTGCTAACATCGCCCCTCTGCATCACTGCCATGTATTTTGATGAGGAGTACATTGGCTGCAGAGTACAGAGCTGCACTACAATGGCCTGGCTCTGCGTTGGAGCTAAATCCAGTTTGACAGGTGGAGGTCTCAGCTGCAGATTAGCCTGATGAGCTGTCTGTCTGGATCAGAGTGAGTTTAGCCGGTCAAGTGTAGCTAGACAGAAAGTTGAACTGTGGGGCATGCTCGGACACACGCTGAAACAATAAAGCTAAAAACAGAGCTTTAAAAATGCCTCCACTCACACTTGTGATTTAACACTTACAACTGTGCTAGATCTCCTGCACCGAGTGCTATCGCTTACGTTGTCAACAGTTTCTCAGGAACAGTAGTGTGTATCTCTGTGGGTTAATTTGTGATCTTTAGGTGATCTACGGATCCAGGCATTTCTATCCCATCCAGGAGGTTTACAATCCAATTCCAAAACACAGTGTTTATTCAGAAACTCTAAAAGGTAAATCCCCAATGCATGATCCTTAATAATTTATCGCATTTTGGTAATGACAAATGATCTCAAGCACTAGTGTGTTTCTAAGGGACCTCTTTTTTTAAACCCATAAAATATGATGATGCCACTTCCTGTCCAATTTTTTTTTTAACTAAAAATAAAGCTTAAACTGACAATAATGCCCAATCAGAAGCAGCCAGAGATCAACTAGAAACAAGACAGTTATATGTCTGAAAAGAACATAAATAAATAAATAAATAATGGTGCTCTTTGGATGGAATGAAGTGAAAGTTTTGCTTAGTAAGAGTTGGTTTTGTGAGGATAGTAGGTAAATTAATAGCATAAATAACTAAATAGCAAAACGATTGTCAGAGGAAAAAGTATAAATATATAATTGTTGTGTGTTTCTTTAAATGCCTTTTTTCCTTCTCAAAAGCCAAGACTTGGGAGAATGATAGCAAATGAGAATAAGCTGTTGATCTGTGTGTTATTTCTACAAAGTAAGAAATTCTCTTTTGGTTTTTTTAGTTGGTCTTTATGGTGGATAAATTAATTTAAAATAATTTTAGCCTCATGAGGATGAAGTTCTACATGTGTTTTTTGCATTTAAAATATAATAAAATAAAAATTTATCACATTCAGTCACAGTCTGACTAACTCGCTGCAAAGTGAACAGCGTGAGCAAAATATTTACCATATAATCATCCTGCCACATTCCCTGTCATCCAGAACACACCACCTACAGATGGTTAACACAATCCATCTACTACAATGAAGGCTGTTGACATGTTTTAACAGGAAATCCTGATGGCATCAACAACATGATCTGCCAAGACAACTTCGCAGACAGGGCTTGCCATGTCCAAAGTAAGTAATTGAGGTCAGACTTTGTGTAATATGTATTATCACTGCAAATAACAGAAACCTTTCAAGCAAGGATTAATTAAAACACTAATTTAGAAAAAAATATGTAAATTTCAATCTTCAGTATGGTAGACATTAAAAGGTTTGTACAGCTCGATTTGCAAATAACATCACTATAATCTTCAGGATTTTGTGGGAGAAAAAAAAATAAAAATAAAAGAAGAAAAAATTTTAATGTTTGACTTTTTGTGAGCTTAAACTCTAAACTACTGTTTGCAAAGCAATGAAAGTGAGTAGCTTCAATTTGTACTATGAAGTGAGTCAGTTCAGGTGGTCAGGATTACTACACACATGTGGAAATGTGCATGTACGTACATTTAAAATAATTTCAAGCCCCTGACAAGTTATTCTGGGCATAATGTGAAATACTGTATTTTTCAGTCCCAGGTACCTGTGATTAAATGTTTTGTGATTTTGTAGATCCATTGTGATTTCTAAGTTGTAATGCACATGTTAATGAACTGAGGCAAAATATAATTGAAACTGCACTCATAGTTTATTAAATGTAAACATCTGTAAATTTTAACTTTTTTGCACTAAAACAAATGAGAAAATTAGGATTTTTCTGTTATTTATAGGTAACAATGCTGTTATTTTACTGACCAGGCACACAATTTCCATTTGGGATAAATTATTTATTTATTTATTATTATTATTTCATTCACTTTTATTGAGATCAAACTGCACTGTATGTGGCCCAGAACTAAACTGAATGTAACACCCCTGATATTAAAGGTTTTTATGCCCGTTAATTGATAATAAAAAATAAAATCAATGCTGCCTAGCAATCAGGTATGATAACTAGTGACAAACTATATTTATATAGTTAAATAAAAAACATTTCTACTATGAGGTTTTCAGATCATTCACATTACTTGACATGTACTGTTATTTGTCAAATGAGAGTTTGTTCATTGGAATACTGATCTTTAAATGATATATTGTGCAACCTTGTTTCAACCCAGACGATAAAGAAACAGGTTTTGAAACTGAATTTTAGGATGGTCTTTTAATATATAAAGGGAACAGAGACAGTCAAGGGCCAAAGTTGGTAATTTAGTGTCTGATCATATACTGGCCAAACTCAACTCTGTCCATTGATTTAAAACTTCTGCCTTTTGTCTAAACTAAAACAATAACAAGTAATTATTCCCTTGTCTCGATAATAAATCAAACACATGTTATTGTGTTTTGTGGTATCTTGGGTAGTCCCTGTATAGCGTTAAAATGCATAGTGAGGGTGTGTTAACAGACATGGCATGGGTTGTCAGCCTGAGATCATTACACTACAGTGGCTTCTCATACTACAGCATTAATATTGTTATATTGTTACTATAACAAATTATTTTGAGAATAATAAAAACACAAACACTGTTAAAAATACGAGACTTCAAATTAAACATAAATGTCAGGTTATCTAACCCCATTTACTGTAGTGTTTAAACGCAATTTCTACTGCAAACATGGAAATAAACAAATAAGGAATTTTTGTTTACATGAACCAACCAGTCCCTCTAAAACGTTTCAGAATAATCTGGCTTCCAGATTAATTCACAGGTTAGTTTAAATTTCATTTATATCATCAATGTTTAAACATGCAAGTAATTACTGTACCTGAACAGTAAATTAGTAATAAAGTTAGTAATAAAGCTTGATCGTTAGACATAAGATTACTTACATAAGATCTGGTCTGTAACGATGTATTATGGCACAAAATGCCATGCCGTCCCGAAAGGACGTTGTCATGTCCCTTATTTCCACATCGTTGTAATTTTCACACTGTATCCGACACCACTCTTGTAGGGCCTTTAGCGATCCCATTATTGTTTTATCAAAAAAATCTGTGAAAGATTAAAAATGTTTTTTTTTGTCCTAAACGTGTTAGGACACAAGCAGCAGTCTGTTGGTGGTGCAGTGGGGAGAGCCAGACAACACCCGATGAGAAGATACGGTACATTTATGTACAAGTTAAAAACACTAGCATGGCTTGCAGACGAGCAAGATATTAGCTAACTTTTGCAACTACAAAAAATACTATAAACTTCATTTCCCGTGTGGAGCTATAAACACACGCCTGCATGAAGGGGAAGAGAACACGGTTGATATCCAGAGTTGATAACGGGGGCTTTACAACAAAGTTCTTCAAATAGCCCTGTTAGCTAAGCAGCAATGGCAGCCTACTGCGAGCTCCAAGTTTGCAGATTTTCTTCCTTTTCGTGCGCAGTATGAAAGGATAAAGGCGGATTAAGGCAGTTTCAGGCGATGATGCAGATACCGTCGAAACAGAGGTGACAGTTTCCTCCTTGAAACAGAGCACGACGAGATTTTGTTTGTTGGTACAAGGACTGCAACGGCTGAAACGCTGGATGAAGAGTCTGTGATACCGCTCGTTTTTCTGGACGCCCTTCTTAATACATCTGAATTAAAACAATGAAAACTAAATCTCGGTCCGATAATACTGAATAAAGATGCCCCGTCCCAGTTGCTAAACCATCTGAGTCGGTCGGTCCATTGGCAGCTCGCTTGTCACTGCTCTCTTAACTATCCTGTTGTTCCCCTTTGACTCAAGTGAGGGAGCTGCATAGCTAACCGCAGTTCCAATTCCAATTCACGCGAGATGTTACAAATGTCACGCGATAGTCGCCACTTATTCAGAATTCCAGAAAGATGGCGGCGGCGCCTTCAGATGAGGCTAGCCTGCAGTCTCGCATCAGTAAGTCACTGTTTATCACAATCCCAGATCAAGTTTTCAGGTGAAGGGACAGCTGAATAATTGCTCATAATGATGTATAAACTAAAGTGTAATTCCCCGCTATCATTAATATATTTCTCTAAAGCCACGGATCTGTAAGAGTCAGAAATGTCATCTAATCAAAAAGTGCAGCTGGCAACAAGGAAGAAACTGGTTGTCAAACGCTGTGTAGCCTTTTCCGTGATGTGTTTTAACTTGGAGCTCGTTGTCCGAGATTTGTGATAAAACTCAAACGTGACTTCTAAACATCAAATAACATAGGGCTGAGTGCTAACAAAATCAAGGCGCTACCGTGAAAAACCATGTCAAACCAGCTCAGCAAAAGCAATCCCAACCCCTGGAACCATGGGTCACTTTCCCCCCCGCCCTCTTTCTTTAGGATTTCTTTGTCTTTTTTCTTTAACTGTAAACACATTCACAACTTGCCATCTTCAACAAACCAGAGAGTCGATTGTCTGCACAGCAGATATTACATATGCTGTCAAGTATCACCTTTTTTAAGCATTTAATTTCTTATGTCAACAAGATATATCCAAGAATATAGAGCATATTCAACATTTTAGTGTAACATGTTTTTTATGCACACAGACAAGGCCACCAATCCTCTAAACAAGGAGACTGACTGGGACAGTATCAAGGGATTTTGTGATCAGCTCGACAATGAACCAGATGGGTGAGATAGTAAACTATGATGATACATGTACCACATCAGTTCACACTGAAATGGAGAGACTGGTGTCAACCCAGCTACGGTTTTTAATACAGTCATCTTGCTGCCATGTAACTTAATAGTTTGCTCTTTTTTTCATTGTTTAGTCTGTGTTGGATAATTTGTTTTATTATTGATTTTAATCCCTTTTTATATGCCATCACTGACACATTATTTATTAGGCCTCAGCTTGCAACCAGACTTCTGGCCCACAAAGTCCAGTCTCCACAAGAGTGGGAGGCGATGCAAGCGCTTACGGTAAGACTTGCATTGAAAAGAATCCCATTTCTGAAAACTGAGAGCTGTGTATTACGTGGGAATAAGATGAAATGCACACAGAGACACGCTATAGGCCGCCTGTCATTTTTAGTTAATGTGTATTAAAAAATGTGAAAATGAAAGAAAAACTTTGAAAAATTCTCCCAGGTTCTTGAGACGTGTATGAAGAACTGTGGAAAGAGCTTTCATGGTGAAGTGGGAAAGTTTCGCTTTCTTAATGAGCTTATCAAGGTGGTCTCACCCAAGGTAAGATTTTTTTTTTAATTTAATTTAATTTTTATTTTACAGTTTTAACTGTTTGGCTGCAACCTAACATCCATTACAATATATATTTTTAAATAGTTTATTAATAATTGAAAACAGAAACTTTTTTTTATGTGCAAGATTTCAAAAGCTCTTATGAATGATATAAGGGTTAAAGTTCAAGTATATAGTAAAGCTATTTAAGTGGCCAATTTGATTTGGTGTGCAGCCAATGACAGTAAAAAATATAGATAACACCTGGAAATATATTTTTCTTGATCAACCCTCTTCCATCTCTGTAGTACTTAGGAACCCGGGCTCCGGAGGCAGTGAAGAAGAAGGTTTTAGAAATGATGTATAGCTGGACTGTGAAGCTCCCAGATGAGACAAAAATAGCAGAAGCTTATCACATGCTGAAAAAACAGGGTGAGCACTTCACGTAATCTAAGAGAATGATGTATAAGTTTACAATAGCTGTAGTTCCTTTATTTAGCTGCTGTGTTTTTAGTTCTCCATATGCTGCTACGTGTAACAGCTAGGTAGGCAAAATATCAGTTCTCTTTTTAGAGACAATGACTTATGTTCTGAGTCATGTAAAGCTGAATTGTGTCAAATGCAGTTTCCACAAAAATGAAATAGTTTTCATAATTTACAATGCCAATGTTTATATATATATATATATATATATTATTTTATTTATTTTGTTTTTAGCAAATTGACAAAATTAAAAGCTAATTACACAAAATAACACAAACTGAAACACTGAAAAGGAGCAGAAAGAAGAACCAAATTATATCTGCTCCTTAATCACATTTACATTCTTTTTCATTATCAACCATTTGATCATATCAATGAATAACATGTTCAACATACAATAATACATCACTGTAAGAAAACCATCCAACAACCCAGCTTACTGTTAGTAAACATGCTACTAAACTAATGCAGCTCTTTATATTTTCTTATTGCACAGTTTTTTTTTATTGCTTTCTTAAAGAAAACACAAATTTTTATTGTTTTGATTTCCTTATTTAAGTTCAGAATCAGAATCAGAAAGCCTTTATTGTCATTGTAAACCAGAGCATACAATGAGATTAGGGGGTGCTACTCTTTATGGAGTTTGCACAGTGTGCACAGTGTGACTCCTTCCTCTTTTATGGGCTAAACATGACTCCCCAAATCCAATATTCCACTAATTCCTGAACGTTTAACAATTTTAATGCAAAAAACAAAGGATTTATTGGCTCTTTATATGGTTTCCTTCCAATGACTCTACTGGCTGTCTGTTGTAAAATCAAAACTGATTGTATGACTATTTTACCTGCACTTCCCCAGACTCCCGTACCATAAGTGACAAGGAAACAGTCTGTTATTCAACATCAACATCGCTTGGTCATTTAACAGATCCTTTACATGACACAGAGATTGTTACAGAGACCATATAATGCATATGTTGCTGTCTGTCTTGTAGTGTATTTTGACAAGGAAAAAAAAGAAGTTCTTGCCTGTTAAAATGCTTAAATTAGTTCAGAAAGTATAAAGTGTGGCTTTGGAAAATATTGAGTCAGAGGTGTTTTTCAGTCTTTAAACCATCAGTATGCTGTTTAGGGCTAATGTAAGGTTAACAGATGTTCTTGTTGTTTCCAGGTATTGTCAAGCAAGATCCTGTGCTTCCCGATGACAAGCCCCTACCACCCCCTCCACCCAGAGCCAAAAGTGCCATCTTTGAGGATGAGGAGAAATCCAAGGTTTGTGTGACAAGTAATTGAAAAGCAGGAATGACATCAGATCGGCTTGGAATGGGACTGACCTACAAATCTATAATCTTTATTGTCCTCTGTTGGGAAATTTGTGCTTATCCTCTGTACATGCTTGTATGTCACTGGAAAAATCCATCAAATCATGTGAAGTGAAACCCCTGGGAAAATCATTAAGGGACCGACTGTTTACAAAATGATCTTCCTCTTTCCTTTCCTCTCCTTTTCTGTCTTATCCTGTTGTTGTAGATGTTGTCTCGCTTATTGAACAGCACCCAGCCTGATGATTTAAGAGCAGCAAACAAGCTCATTAAGGAAATGGTTCAAGAGGTGAGTCTGGCTTTTGTCCCCACTTAGCATGGTGTACAGTGTGTGCTCACATGCTCTAAAAATTGCTAGTGTATAGAGCTGAATATCCCAAAATAGTCATGGCTAAAATCCAAACAAAGTAATAGGTTTCAAAAAACATTATGCTGAATATTTGATATCTTGAATAGTTTCAAGATTAAAATGACTCTGCAGAGACATTTTGTATTATTTAACGGTAAGCTACCATGCTGTCTTTATTACCCTCACATTATCGGCCATAATGAGATAATTACCACTCTTTTTTTTTTCCTAGGATCAAAAGCGAGTGGAAAAGGTATCAAAGCGAGTAAACGCCATCCAGGAAGTGAAGGAGAGTGTGAGCCTGCTGAGCCAGCTGCTGGATGGTTACAACAAGGAGAGCTGCTCCCACAGCAACCAGGAGCTCATTAAGGTTTGCACACCTCAACACATTTTAAAGAAGCTATTTTGTGCTCATTTATGGGCTCAGAAGGTTATTTTACAGATACACTAGAGTAGGTTTACATGGACAGAAATGGGGATTTTTCTCATGCTGCAGCTTTGGCATGTCTTATTTATCTGCAGACATCATTTTAACCCTGCCTCTGTAAGGCCCTCCTCTTGAAAAGCCCAGTCTGCACTCTCCACATCAGTTCTTCAACTGAGTCTGACTAAAGCTCAGACTTGTCAGACTGAAACTTTCTAATGTGTCCTCTTACAGTTTCAGTATGTGGCATGTAAGGCAATTTGTTTGTGTGTTTTTAGGCAATGTTAATTAAATTTTCATTGCCTTGCCTCAAAATAAATCAGAAGGGACCCAAACTCTGACTCTTTGAGTGTGTGGGTCTGTGTTTTTTGCTGTCACCATGGTTTTGGAGTATTTATCTGTTTACAGTTTGTGCTGGTATGTGGCTACTGAACTGGTATAAATACGCACAGGCCGGTTATAACATTTCTTCATCTTGAATTTTCCTTTAATCTTAGTTACTTCTACTAATGAGGTGAAGATGTTACTCTTTTTTTAAGAAGAGTCCAATTTACGGTGTGCATCAAGCCAGGATAAAAACAACCAAGGAGGTTGTTTAAACCTACCAAACAGAAAAAAAATGTCTTTGGTTTGCTAGGGAGCATAAATGTTGGACTCTGGAGCAACTGAAAAATGTCATGTGGTCTGATGACTCCACACTGAAAGGCACCTTAGTGTAAGAAGTGGGGGGTGAGGTGCTGCAGCCTTCATGGAGAGTGCTTATCGCATCAGCCTGTGAGTTCAGCATTATGATCTGAGGTATCTTCATTTGTTCAGGTCAAGGTTCAGCAGCGTTATGTGCACATAAAATGAGGTTGTTTGACTGCTTGACTGTACAGAAAGACACTAGTTATTCCATGAATGGATTCTTTTATTTAATGTTGCCACACGTATATTCCAAGATGACATTTTCAGGATTCATCATGCTGTAATTGTGAACAAATGGCTCAGGCAACATTTTTACACATGCACCGAGAATGTTGTAACCTTAAAAAAATGATGCCACAGCCAGCACCTGGTGTAATCAAACAAAATATTCCAGTGTGTGACCTACCAGGCAAGGCACATCACTTTTAATTTAACATGAGATTAATGTTTCATGGGCTGTTTTTATATGTCACAGCAGAAAAGACGTCCACAAAGGAGACACTAGTGTATCACTTATAGCTGTATTGAGATGAATTTCCAGGTTGCTGGTAGGGAGAAGAAACAAGGAGATCTATATCACACAGATGAAATTATATGAGCCAAGTTTATGGGGTTTTTGTTTGTTTTTGGGGTTGTTTTTTTTTTTTATTATTATTTTTTTATTTTTTTTTTTTTTTTATAAAAAAAGCTTTTAAAAGCACTACAGGCTTTCACAGGATAACATCTTACTTGTATCCTGAGCTGCAGTGGTTGGTGAGACATGATCCAGAGTTGGATTCTTCATGAGAGAGAGAAGTTGATTTTATTTTATTTTTATTTTTTTCCCCCTCCTTGCATTTATCTTTTTAGAGGTGGAAAATTTAGTTTCACCAAATGGTTTTCATAGCAGTTTTTACACATGTTGATTTTTACAAATGTGTTACATGAAGACGTTAACAGGTACAGAAAATAAATGTTATTAGATCCAGTCTTTCATCTCAACAACAGGTTTATTTTAACAGACCTGAAGCTCTGCTTTTACCTGATGAAACACTGGAGAGTTTTGTCCTGGTTGATGCAAAGATGCTTGGTCGAGTTTTCTCCCAACTTAAAACAACAACTTGCCTTTTAGACCCAATTCCCACATCACTTTTAAAAACATTTTATGGTTTCTTTGAGTGAGAGCTTTGTGGTAAATCACTCCCTTCAGACAGGTGTCTTCCCTGCTGCCTTTAAAACAGCGGTGGTGAGGCCCCTTCTGAAGAAGAGTAATTTAGATCTAGACAATCTTGATAAATACCGACCTGTATCCAACTTACTGTTTTTAAGTAAAATGACTGAAAAACTTGTTTTTATGCAGTTACATGAGTTTTTGCATAAACATAATATTTTAGAAAAATATCAGTCTGGTTTTAAGACAAACCACAGTACCGAGACGGCCCTTTTAAAATTGTTAATAACTTTAGATCTAACTTAGACTCTCAGAAACTTTCTGTCCTGGTTCTACTGGATCTTAGTGCTGCCTTTGATACAGCTGGTCACCAGATTTTACTAGACAGACTCAGAAGTCTGGTAGGCCTCTCAGGTACTGTTCTAAAATGGTTTTACTCCAATCTCTCACAGATCGAAGATTCTTTGTAAGTATGGATACATGCTCCTAAAAAATCCATGATGAAGTCAAGTGTGGGGTTCCCCAGGGATCAATTTTAGGTCCAATACTTTTTAATTTGTACATGTTACCTCTTGGGGATGTCATCAGGAGACACAGCATTGATTTTCACAGTTATGCTGATGACACACATTTCTGTCTCTTGCCAGCATGGAGGTGCTGATGCATGCTTTTATTTCTAGTAGGATAGATTACTGTAATGCCCTGCTCTCTGGTCTGCCAAAAAAGTACATTTCGAAGCTACAGCTACGTCAGAACTCAGTGGCACGAGTTCTGACGAGGACCAGAGGGCGGGAACACATCACACCAGTTTTAAAATCACTGCATTGGCTCCCTGTGCGTTTCAGGATTGATTTTGAGGTTCTTTTAGTAGTTTATAAATGTCTTAATGGTCTTGGTGCTGCTTTGTGTGTATATATGCATGTTTGTGTGTGCAACTGTATGAAAGACTTTGAGTGTTTCTGTTTTTTTTTGTTTTTTTTAATGTAGTCTCTTTTGATGTGTGCAAAGGCTCGTTTTGTTTTTAATATGCATAAATTGATTTTTTTCATGTAAAGCATGTGTTTCCCCAGCATGGAAAGTGCTTTATTTATAAAGTTTGATTTGAAAAGTTTGGGTTTCTAACCGGAATGCTATGCAGCCCAGGGACTGTTTTCTGTCCATAAATAACTCAGAATAACTCTTTTTGGTGTGGATTTTGAGCTTTGTAACTTTGCATAAGTGTAATAAAACAAAAAAGAAAAAAGGAAAAGGCTCCAAAAACATAGTATGGTATCTTTTAAAAGGCCCAAAAGACAAACAAATGACTTCACAATACTTAATAGCTGCCTTGCTAAGACGCCCACGCCCACACTGAACGCAGCCTCAGTTACCCTCTATTATAATGGGAACAATCAAAACCGGGATGAATTAAGGTAGGGCTAAGTGGGTACTAGTGGGAAATGGCCATTAGTCTTGTTGGTGGCACTCAGTGGATGTTTGACTTGACGTAACATGTCTGTGATGACAGGATCTTTATCAGCGCTGTGAAAAGATGAGGCCTACGCTATTCAGACTGGCGAGTGACACAGAGGACAATGATGAAGCTTTAGGTAAGTTATAGTGTATGGAGGGTTTGAAATTTAAAGCTACTTTGGTGTTGCTAACTAGTTTTCTCCTTACAGCGGATATCCTGCAGGCAAATGACAGCTTGACGCAGGTCATCAATCTGTACAGGCAGCTTGTAAAAGGTGAGGAGGTGACTAATGAGGGCGTAACCATGCCTTTACAAGCAGGTAAGTGTCTAAAGCTGTTTTCCCAGCCACCCCTAGAGTGCAGTTAAGTGCAACTTGTTATCCATCAGTGTTTACGTGAATTCTCAAACCATTTTTTTGCAGACTCAAAATCTGGCAGAAGTTCAGCACTTGTAGATCTGAGTGGACTTAATGTTTCAGCCAAAACAGAACCGTCCAACTCAGAGTTTTCTGGCCTACAGGCTCTGACTCAGAATGTGGGCTTGAGCCTTCTGGATGATGAGCTCATGTCTCTGGGTTAGTAGATTCATCCCAACCCTCCACATATATTTTACATCCAGGATTCCTTTGAAAATGCTTTAATGTCATAACCAGCAAAAACTGGAATAAATTAAATGTAAATTTTGTTTTATCTGATCTCTTAGGACTGAACGTAACAGAAAACTGTGACTCCAACATCATCCCTCAGGTGCGAAGTAAGATAATATGCATGTTTGCATCACGATAGAAAAGTACAGTTTATTGAGCAACAATAGGGACTAAATAATTGTATATTAAAAAAGCTTTTATTATAACTATTATGTTCATCTCTGTCTATTTGACGTGCATAACAAAGTCCCTGTTTGTGCTCAGTCATTAGATGCCGCAGAGTTGTCTGCTCCACCTGCGCCAGCTGCAGTGTTGCTGCCAGCAATAACTCAAACAGCACAGGCTCCACCAGTAGGGTGGGGCTCTGCTGCTCCTAAAGCCATGGAAGAGCTGGACTTGCTGGGAAAGACGTTGTTACAACAGTCTTTACCTCCAGAGAGTCAGCAGGTCAAATGGTGAGTGAGCACGAGGAAGCATGACTGTGCAGTGCAAGCCACTGCAGTGGTTAATATTACAAATGTTCGTTTTTTTGTAAGCAGCTACCTTGTTTCCTGCCTTTTTTTTCGGTTTTTATTGATACAGGGATAAGCTTCAGCCTCAGTCTAGAGTCACTTTACGAGATCTCCAGACCAAATCCAGCACCAGCTGTAAGGTTGTTCCCCCTGCAGCCGTCACCAGCACCCCTCCTGCTCCTGCTCCAGGGCCAATGGCCAGCCTGATCATCCATTCAGAGCAGCCTGATGCCCTCCTACTCTCCAGTCTTAGTCTTGCTGAGAAAAGCTCATTAGCGGTTGCTGACACCTACGACAGCATCTCTCTGGCAGACATCACAGTGCCCCTGGAATCAATCAAACCGAGTAGGTACCAAAAAACTTTGGGCTAATGATTAGTCATAATCATGGTAGATTAAGTATATAGATGTCGAGTTAAAACTGTTTTATATAGTGAAGCATAATCCAATGCTGTTGATGATTTATTAATAGAATGATTCAAGCAACAACTAACACACACAACTCTGTACCGACTTCTTTCTACACACACACACACACACACACACACACACACACACACACACACACACACACACACACACACACACACACAAATGAAATATGTGCAGAGAACTAATCCCCTTGACTTCCAGCCAATCACAGATCTTAAGCGAAACAGGTTTGTGATTGCTGAACTTCTGACATGTTTGAAAACACTCTGTATATGTCATAACTACAGTATCAGAATATTTCGAACACTAGAAGCACTGAGAGCGCAGACCTCCACAAAGCAAAAGATTTATTTATTCATTCATTCATGCATGCCAATGACTCAGCATTATTTTTGAGTTAGAATCTCCCTATAGTGAAGAACCCATTAAAAATTCCTGGATCTAGGTGCAGATCTCACCCCCAAAATCTGATCATTTGTTCTTTATTCCGTTTCTGAGATTTCCTGAAAATTAAAATCAGTCCATAAATTTGCAGACACAGACCTGGTGCTACATCCCAGTCCGGCCCTCCCATCCAGCCTTTTCATTTTAATTTATATCCTTTTCAGTATCATTTTCAATTCTAATTATTTAATAGTTATTTTTATAGTGGTACTAAATTGTCAGTAGTAGAATCAGTTCCCTTAAGTACCTTTTCGCATTGAGAAAACGTATATCTCAAGATATTTGCAAGTTGTGTGTGTGCTTGTATATTTAATCTATGTGTGTGTGTGTGTGAGTGTGTGTAATCCCCACATCCCCATATATATATATATATATAATATATATATATATATATATATATATATATATATATAAATAATGTGTTCTCTAAGTTATCGCGATATTTGGCTTGAAGTCAGCTTGAGTTGAAGTTGAAACGGGATCAGTTTGGTTGAACTCTAGTTGCCTTCCTCTAAGACAAACTTATGTAAACTTGTGCAGGTTAGCAGCTTACTGAGTGTTCCACCACGGTTCCTCTTTAGCTGGGATGTGGAAGTTTGTGGAGTGGCTAGAGCATGATGGAAGCATCTGTGTTGTGCTGAGTGTTTATTGTTTTGTGTAAACTGTGATCCATGGATCTGAACGGCTCTCACACAGTGTTGCTGTTTAGGTTTTTTGATTAACTGATCTCGACCTCAGACAGTCTGTCATTTAACTCTAAATGACAGACTTGTTGGACTTTGTTGTTCATAAATTAAATATGTTATTTTCTGTTAAATCTGTTCTGTTACATCTGATATCTGCTGGATCCAATTTTAAGTGTTTTATTTATTTAAATTTTCTTTTTTATTAGTAGACGGAAAAACTTCTTTTTTTTTTTTTTGTATTCTATACCTAATCTGCTTCGACATGGGTCAGATATTGAATTATTAAACTGGAATTTGATAGATATAAAGTTCCAATTTATTTGATAAATGGGGCCCTCCTACAGCGTTAAATTGCCCACTCTGGTACTCTGTCCAGGACTGGACAGACAAAAAACACAACCTTCGCTTTGGCGTCAGTAATGAAGGGTACATGTAATATGTCACCCAGGCTGAGATGAACTGTCGTAACAGATATAAACAATACAAAACTAATATACTGATCATGAATAAACCAATGTCCTCTGGACCCACTGCCCTGCATATTTTAGATGTTTTCTTACTTTAAGCAACTTGACTGAAATGAATGACTCATTCAGGCATGACGAGAACTTGATGAAGAGATCCACTAATCCGGATTAGGTGTATTGGAGCAGAAAAACCTCTTAAACATGCAGAGCAGAGGGTCCCGAGGACCAGAACTGAGAAACATAGATAAACGATTAGAGCCCCCCTGTCTTTATTTATATATATATATATATATATATATTTTAATAATGATGGTGGAAATTTTATGCTAATTTATCTAATGTTTGGTGGCATTTTCTTTTTTTTGGGGGGGGGGTGTAAACATTTGTCATTATTGATACAAGATAAAATTAAATGAATGAAATAAATTTAAATAAATTAAAAATACTTTATTTATCCCAGAGGGGAAATTGCAACGTTGAAGTAGTTTTTCTTTTTTTTAATTAATGGGAGCCAAGTAAACTGAAGCCTGGGGGTGAAATTTATTTTGGAAATAAAGACAACTGCTCTGGCAAATATGGGAATCCTTGGTTTTGTTTTTTGGGATGGGGGCACGTACAGGCAACCCAAATGGCCAGCAGCACCCTGACTACAAGACTGATTGTACTTAGTCCAGTCTTGCTATCCGAGGTCAGCAAAATGCTCACTCAGTCTATTTTTTTATTTTATTTTTTTTTCCATTTCTCTTTCGTCTCAGGCAGCTTGTTACCAGTGACTGTATTCGACAAACACAGTCTCCGGGTTTTGTTCACCTTTGCACGTGACTGTCCTCCATCAAGACCCGATGTGCTGGTGGTGATCATCTCCATGCTCTCCTCAGCCCCCATTCCTGTCACCAACATCCGTTTCCAGGCAGCTGTGCCAAAAGTAAGTGCAGGCTTTTCTGCTGTGATGGTCCATACTTTTTTTAAAAAATACCTGCTTGATTCTCCAAACGAACATCTACATTCTCCATTAAGTTTTGTGTGTGTGTTGTGATGGTTTTATATAAAATCGTTGACCACTTTGTGGTGGATATGTTACCGAACAGATGTTGATGATGGCTGTGTGTTTAGGTGATGAAGGTAAAGCTGCAGCCTCCCTCCAGTACTGAGCTCCCAGCTTTCAATCCCATCATGCCTCCGGCTGCCATCACACAGATTTTGCTGTTGGCTAACCCTCACAAGGTACTGAAGCTCATAAATATTCTTCTGTCTCTATATTCACAGCAAGCTGAGATTTGAATCGACAGGTTTTTTTTTTCCTCATTTCAGGAAAAGGTGCGTTTGCGGTTCAAACTAACTTTCAATCTGGGAGACAAGTTTCACGATGAATCCGGTGATGTCGATCAGTTCCCGCCTCCGAGCACTTGGGGGAACCTTTAGAGAGAACCGTGATCCCATCATCTGATCTGCTGCTTCCTTTAAATTTAGGTTGGAGTTGTCCTGCAGTGCTGTCTGAAGCAACATGGCCTCCTTACACTCTTTTCTGGAAATACAGACATGAGAGCAATTGTGGAAACCAGTTTACCTTGTGCCTTCTTATTTGATCACATCCATGTTGCAGAGTGGTGTTGCTACTTTCTCCTTCTCCATCAATCAGTCCAGTGCATCATATGAAGCCAACAAGTTGAGCCTTTTAAAAGATGAATGTGATTTTTTTTTTCTTTGTAGATGTCTCAAAGCAAGTCTCATGTTATATGCATTTTCTTTCTTTTAAAGAAAAAAAAAATCAGCTGCTCATTCTGTGGCAGGTTTCTCATAAATTCCTACTCTGGGACTCAAAATTGTGCACAATTAGCTGCACATTGGAGCTGTCACAGTTTGCATGTCAAGTGTTTATCAGAACAGTTGCAAAAGATCATTTTCCTTCAACCCATTAATACAGTAAAAGTCAGTGAGCTAAATATTTAATAGTATTTTTAAGTCTAAACATACGAAATGGAGTAGTTAGTCTTGAATCATAATTGAAATTAATTCCTGAACCGTGAAAACATTTTCACAAAAAGGTGCAAAAATCGCATGTTCTACTTGCAAACATCCGCTTTGAGTGCAAACTGGTGTTGTTATGAAACGCATCCAGACAAAATGAAAGTAAAGATACAGTCAACTCCCAAATTTGAAACCACTGAAGTGGGTTTCCTTTGACTCAGATCGGTTCAGATTATGGGAAGTTGATGTGAAATGCTGTAACCAAACTGTCCAGGAAGCACACACATTGAACCTGAGCACGATTTTTAAGCCCTGCTCAGGTTTTATTTCCGTATATTTGGATAATCTGCAGTGGAGACAGTGTGTTTGTGTTAAAGCTGCAACAGCAGGGTTTTCTACCGTGGGTGCGTTGGCTTGACACAGCTGGAAAAGTGCAAGTGCTAATTATGTCTGCAATAGCTTTGACATACTGAGCCGGTATACTGGATACCAGAACCCTGAAACTGAACCAGCTAAGTGGATTTTAGTTAACTCTATTTGCACCTGTGCTGCTTCTCCTGTGACATATCAAAAGGCTTACAAAAGCCACTTTATCCCCTAAATTATGATTTCTATCTTTCTGCACTTTTGTACTTTTTCAAAACATTTTTATATTGTTTCATTCAGGATGTTTTTACTTTTGCAGTTTAAACTTTCATGCACTTACTTTGTTTCTATTTTGCACATGAAATCATTTCTTCTGTCTCGTCTTGTCATTCTCTGTCTGACCAGAAGAGGGACACTTTATGTCCTGAGCCGACATCCATACATCAGGTTTCATTTGACCACTGTGCCTGGGATTTGATTTTTTTTTTTTTTTTGCTTTGTGTATATAATGTGTACAATTGAGTATTGTTTTCACTTCATGGAAAACAGACTCACAAAATGTTAAAAAAAATCTAATATCTACAAACATTTAAGTTCGTTTCAATTCTGTTTGATTACAGCTGAATTATAATTTTAAATCGATGGAGTATCCTGTGATTATGGGGAATGGATTCTATTAAACTGTACGCTTACTTGAAAGCATGTTTAGTTTCATCTGGTACATTAGCCCATATAAAAATTTGATTAGACAAACACACATTAAGCTGTTATAGATGCTATGAATGAACAGTTATGCGTGTGTTGTCTTGGACAGGCAGTGAGAAATAATAAAAGCTATAAATCATTCAGGCAATTTGTAAATAATGTAGATTTGCCTTCACAGCATTTGCTGTAACAGGCATCTAGAGGGCTGTTACATACTTTGCTGGTTCCCAAATTTGGTTTAGGAAAGAATATTTTCTTTAGAATCATGAAATATATCGATCCTCTCAGTATTGTCCTCGGGATATATTCATACTGTAATAGCTTTATCCACAAATTATTTAAATCAGACTGCTCTGGCTTTTTCTGGAAGATTCCTATAAATGTCTGATCTATTAGCCGTTGTTCTTGACTGAGGACTTTTCCTTTTAAAGTCTTTAGTTTTGCCTTCATAGTTTGGAAAATTACCTGAAATATGAGGCATAAGGGCAATCCCTACAACCAAAACTTAAAATGTCAAATCCTTAGTCCTATCCTGACACACAGTGACAACTCTGGTATTTCAGACTTTTTCCCCACATCAGCTTGGACTGGCATGAATTAAAAAGTTCCAGTGTTCAGCCGTATGAATGATGGTGTGTAAATTCCTGTACAGCTTCATTTCTGAAGAAGGAAAATCTTATTTGCCTGTGTATAAAAACAAAAAAAGTTGCCAATGAAAAATTCATGTACATACTGCTGGGTTTTAAATGAGGATGTACTCTAAAGATGTCTGAAGCAAATAAAGAAATTTGCCTGATGCATAAGGTGAATAAAATTTGCAGAACAGCATTTAGCCTTAGTTTGTTTATTTAAAAAAACACAGTAAAAAGAACACGGACAGATAAAACAAGCTAACTGCAATTTGATCAAAAACTCTCACTAAAACAACTATTTTACAGAAAAAGTAAAGTCATGCATGACCAAGTGTATCTAGATCTAGTACAAGAGTCCCTTTAACTGGAAAAGAGAAAAAAAAGTGGGCTCTAAAGCTAAAATTGATTTTACAAGTAAAAACACCAAAAGTCAAAGAGTAAATCAGTTGAAATGGACAAATTTTAGGAAGGAGTCTGGAATGTGACATTATATTGAAACTTTTTTGTAGAGCTGTAGTCTTAACCTCAGACCACCAAAGTCTTGTCTAAAACTTTTCTAGCCAATACTTCGTACAATGGACAGCTTAAACTTAGTGGATCAACTGTTGCAGCATTTGACTGCAATGAAACCAAAAGAAACTTGTCCCTCCACAGTTAATGCTTCAGAGCTTATTTGCAATGTGATTATCAGTCTAAACCAGAACTACTTGTTACGTTTGTTAAACATCAAAACGACCCCTTACTTCCTTCTGTTTAAACCTCTGCTTCTTGGAGATAACAGCAAAAAACAGAGTTGGACACACAGTTGCACAAATTAACTCTGCGCTCATTTGTCATCACTTTACTTCCGGAGAGGTGGCGGGCCTGGAGGAGGAGGGGGAGGAGAGGAAAAGGGGTATGGTGGTTGCCCCATGAAGCTCATGAGAGGAGGCTGTGCTGGGGCAAACTGCTGAGCCATTAAAGGCTGCGGCCCCCCTGTTATTGAAGGAGGAGGAGCCTGGCCAAACTGAGCCTGTGATTGGTTAGGCTGATCCTTAACGACCCCACCACTGCCAGGCTGGACTCCATGGCAGGAGTTGTAGCCCCCGCCATTGTTGTAGCTCTGGTACTGGTCTGAGCCAGAGTTGTAGCTGTTCCTGTGATCCCGGTTGCGGTCCCTGTAGGAGGAAGAGGAGCGGTCTTCATCCCGACTGTTGCGACTGTCACGGCCGAAGGCGCTGCGGCCATCTTTGCTGCCACCGCCGGAGCGCATGCGCCGATCGCACTCATCCTGATACATCAGGTTAGGGTTGTTTGAGTTGCTGCCACGGTAACGCATTCTGCCACCTGGATAAAATTAAATTACAAGTGTAATTTATTATTGTCTTTTCTTTTATAAGTATATCTAAAAAGAATCAGTCCTTCTTACCGCCTCCTCCTCCGCGCCCTGAGTCCACAAGTTGAAGCAGTTTAGGGTTGATGGCCTGTCGGGCTTCTTCCAGCACCCGGACAAGGTCTCGGGCCTGTCGCAGGTTTCCTGGAGTAAAGAAGGTGTAGGCCGTGCCCTTGTTGGTACTGCGGGCTGTACGTCCAATACGATGGACATAATCCTCAGAGGAGCTGGGATAGTCATAGTTGATGACGAACTTGACATCTTCCACATCTTTTGAATAGAGATTGTTTGATTTTAGAGCGTGGAGAAAAGGGGAAAAGGTAGAATCTCAAGATAAATTAAGCGATGTATTTTATTACCTCTCAAGAAATCTGAAGGTTTTTTTTATTCAAAATGTACAACTTCAAAGAAATGTTTTAAATTTTCTACTGTGAGGAAGAACATCTTAATGAATGAGAGCAACTTACCTGCTTTAGAAGACACAGCAAAAATTCACACATTTAAAGACGAGTAGTCACCACCTTGACTACTCAGTATGATTATACTTACGTGATTCTTAGTGAATAGGACATCAGTTTGAAAAGGGAACCAAATAAAGCTTCGGGAATCTTCGCACCAATGTGATAAATACTTAAAATGTGCAAGGCCAAGGAGTCTGTTTCTCATTACAGAAGACATGGGGCTCTGACAGCACTGCTGATCAATTAGTCTCCCATCTTCCCTCCATCATGACAGAGGGAAGCAATTTATCTATCACACTGGAATAATAATGTGCCATGATTCTAACAAGTCATTTGTTTTTCCTTTAACTAAAACAAGCACGAAGGCAGTAGCTGAATATGTGGTGAGCTCATGGATGAGTTAAGACAAAGGGGTGCTGAGGTACTTACCCCTTTCATGTTGTTTTTACAAAGGTAGTCAGTCCCCCCTGATCAGTCCTGGTTCAAAGGGAGGGGCTGAGGAGAGGGAGACAGGATTCATCCCTCACCTTCTGCTCACACCAGCAACGTCAGACGGGAGCAGAACCGTTAAACCCCCACACAACGGCTGGTTCTGTTGCTCTCTCGCCGCATTGCAGGACCCTCCTCAGACCCTGGCCAGGACTGGATCCAGACGAGCCCATCTAACTCTCTCTCCCCTGTCTGTCTGCTTTTTGGGACGGACCGATGGGCAGACATACAGGAACCTCAGGCTGCTCCCAAGGAAGGCTCGTTGGATTTACAAACTGACAATACTGGGCAGGGGGGATCTTATTTAGCCATGAAGAATAGGAGGGGCTTTTTTTATCCCTCTAAATCTAGCAAAGCTTTTACTTTTAATGTGACTGAGGGGGGCAGTGACAGCAGCACAGACTGTTACAGCTGCCATGTGCTGCCAAACCCTGAGAGGAGAAGAGGGGGAAAAGAAAAAAGGATATAGTCATAGAAATTTTGGCAAGTTAAAACACTTTACTTATCCCCCCTTCTCAGATTATCCTGCTAACAGAGGAGATGTGAAACTGGTGATTAAAGTCTTGTGGCTTTAACTACGCAGCTATCACTGTTTAACAGATGTGCTTCTAAAACCAAACAAAAACATCAAATGTATAATCTATCTGTGACATTATCAGTGAATTTGTACTGACAACACAAGGAGACATAAGAAAAGGAGGTTCTGCCCCACACTTTCCTCCTTTCAGGCAGCGTGCCAAAGAGCCCAGCTTGAAGGAAGCTTTTTAACTGCAGTAACAAGAAACAGACTATAAACCCAGTGGATCAGGAGGCTTGAAGCCTCCAACCTGGATGTAACAGTCAGCTGAACTGTCAGGTTACAACATTGAGGGGGAAGTCATTAAATGTGTTGTTAATCTAAATGTAAAGCACTTCAATTAAAACCTGATCACACCTGTGTATTTTTTACACATCTTGTTAACAGCAGTAGTACATATTATATCAGTTAGTATGACATCCTGTAGCAAAGCTATCATTAAATCTCAAAGGAAGGAAAATAAATTTAAAAAAAAAGTTTTTCTTATTACATTTAACCTATAGGAATATACATTATAATAAAAAATTAAAGGATTGGTTTGAATAGTATGTTATAATTGCTTGACTAAACACAATACTTTCTGTAAAAGTAAAAATACCTTTTTTTTTTAAAACCAAAACAATGCATTAACTATGTAAACTACTTACTTGTATTATTCTGTATATATAATATTACTTGCTTAAGAATAAAAATGCAACAGACATAAGAGACTATGCAGCATAAAAGTACGTGTATGCAGAGACATACCCAGCCCACGAGATGCAACATCAGTTGCAATCAGAATGGGGGCTTTGCCACTCCGAAATTCTGTCGAGTTAAACAGAAGGTTGTTTCATTTTAAAAATGAACATTTAATTTGTAATCGTGAATAAATGAACAGAAGTTAGGAAATGGAAGATAGCAAGTGGTATCGCCTTACCTGTGAGTACCCAGTCTCTTTCTGGCTGGCTCTTGTCTCCATGGATACACATGGCTGGCCACCTAGAAAATTATGCCACATTAAGGTAGCCAGATTAGTTCACGTGCTGGACGCCGTCTCTCAAATATTCTTCCTCCAAAGATTACAATATTAAATAACAGATGATAATATCTCACCCATCACGCCTCATCCTCCGAGTAAGATCATCACATCGTTTTTTAGTCTCCACAAAGATGATGGTTTTGTTCTCCTTCTCGGCCATTATCTCCTCCATTAGCTGAATGAGTCTGTCAAAAAGGAGAGAGACGCTGAAAGATAATCAACATTGCTGCACTCGGGTGCACTTGGGTGACAGGATGGGTGCATGGTCTGTCACAACACCAAGGCAGTTAATTAAATGATGACACCAGCATTTTTTCCTGGAAAAGCCCACTTGTATCCCCATTGATTATTCTTACTTTTGGTCCTTTTCAGTCTCCATGCAAACATCAACTATTTGCAGAATGTTGTGATTGGCACTGAGCTCCAGAGCGCCGATATTAATCTGGATGTAGTCTCTTAGGAAGTCCTCTGCAAGCTGCCGAACCTCTTTTGGCCATGTTGCACTCCACATCAGAGTCTGTCTGTCAGGCTAAAAGAAAAAGAAAATTGCTATTGCTTTTTTGAAAAACAATTTAACAACAACATGTGATGATGATCAGCGTAAAATAGAGTCACTGAGCCTCAGTCCTACCCTGATTTGTTCAACTATCTTGCGAATCTGTGGCTCAAAGCCCATGTCCAACATGCGATCTGCCTCGTCTAGTACTAGGTAAGTGCAGCGACGCAGGTTGGTCTTCCCTGCCTCCAAGAAGTCAATAAGGCGACCTGGTGTGGCAATGCAGATCTCCACACCTACAGTCATACGGGATCAGCATGTAGAAAACAATAAGGGATACACATGCTGTTGACTAGCTACTTTGGTTTGTTCATGTTGTCGCTCTCTGCATATATAGTCCTAGAGTTGCCATACCCCTCTCAAGATCTCGAATCTGTGGTCCTTTTGGTGCTCCACCATAGACACAGGTGCTCTTGATACGGGAGGACTTGCCATAGTCATATGCAACCTGCTGAACCTGCTGGGCCAGCTCTCTGGTTGGGGCAAGCACCAGGCACTGAAGAGAAAACAAACAATGAGTCACAGATTTCAGTATGTCTAAACAAACATTTAGATTAAGAAGAAAACACTCCACTCTTGAGAACACATAAGGTTTGCACTCACTATCGGACCATCTCCCCTCTCCAGATAGGGCTGGTGGTTGATGTGAACAATAGCAGGAAGAAGGTACTGCAGGGGATAAAAAAGGACAAAAACAATGTAAAAACCACCTCAAGATAATAAAATAAAAAATAAATTCTCTAAAAAAAAAGAAAGTATAAATGAGTAAGAAGTCCTGTCTTACTGCAGTGAATCACTTGCTCGTGATACTGTGAGTTTTTCTTTGTGTGGCTTTTACATTTTCTTTTGGCACTGACAGTTAAGACATGCTCTGTATAAATCTGTCTGACAAAGCTATGATTGTAATGTGGGATAAGAGAAAGAAATCCTTACAGCAAGCGTCTTTCCAGACCCAGTCTGTGCAATGCCCACCATGTCTCTCCCACTCAGGGCCACAGGAAATCCCTGGGACTGGATTGCCGTGGGCTCCTTGAAGTTCTGCTGCATCAGCACATCCATCACATACTCTGTCAGACAAATGCAGGACTGGTATGAATGCATTAAGTATTTTTCCATTTCATTACATCAGGATAGCTGGACAGTTTTAACAACAAAATTTGTGCATGCGGCCTTACAGTCTGACTAAGATATGGTCGACTTACGAGGAAAGTGTGCCTGATGAAAAGCAGTGACAGGTTTTGGACAACCAGTGCCTCTGATGGTGATCTCCTTCTTCCTGCGGAACTCCTCCATGTCATACTAAATATAGTAGAAAAGGGAGAGAGGGCCACAAAATCAGTCATGTGCTTTAGTCCAAAATTATACTTCACTTATGACTTCCATTTACAAACTAAAAAAGATAACAGATATAAAACGCTGTGTTAAGCCTTACCTGACCCATACACTGCACATCAGGGTGTTCAGTGTAGAAGTTCTTTTCAAATTTTGGCAATTCATCCAGGTTCCACCTCTTTTTGCGAAGCCGCTCACCTGGATTACCAAACTTCATTGGCGGAGGTCCACTACGGCCACCCATGCCTCCACCAAACCGAGGCCTGAAAGGTAAGGATTGAGATGTAACACACACACTCATTTGTATTTGTCATTCCAACACCTGCTAAGTAAATAATAAAGTTGACATATTCAATAAGTTTAAGATTTGTCTGTGACCTCTGAAAAGAAGTGAAATTTCTGCATAAATGAATAAAACTACATATATAGCAGGTATATGTCATAAAAAAATGCAAACTTATAAGATTAATAAAGATTTTGAAGATTAGTTTACAGTCATATATATATATATATATATATATATATATATACATATATATATGTGTGTGTATATATATATATATATATATATATATACACACATATATATATATATATACACACACATACATACATCGCCCAGCCCTAATATATATATATATATATATATTAGGGCTGGGCGATTAATCGATAATCAGATTTATTTTTATGAAAATCTGGATTTTTTTTTTCCCATAGTTAGTTAGCAGCAGACTTAGCCCTCCCTCCACACCAGAACGGTGTTTGTCTGACAGATTTTCAGTGAAGTGACCCTTCACTTATGCCTGGGGTTTAGCTGTGCGTATAACTGCAGTGAGAAATGCTGCTCTCTTCGAGATGCAGAAGTCAACTTAACCCACAAACCCTCGTTAAGAGACAACCTTCATCAGGGGAATTACTTCTGCAGTTGATCCTGTATGATAATGATCCAGATGGAATCTCACGGATGCAGTTGTGTCGCATATTTCTATATAAGATATGAAGTTGTTTATGTGGTGGAAAAGCTATGACATTATATGCTTTATTTTTGCTGGCATTCATCTATATAAACAAATAAATGTTTTTAATAAGTTTATTTATGTTTAGTAAAAGAAAAGAAAAAAATCTATTAAAAATCAGAAATCGGTTTTGGTTATAAAAAATCGGGGATTTTATTTTTAGGCCATATCGCCCAGCCCTAATATATATATATGTATATATACACACACACACACACACACATATATATATATATATATATATATATATATATATATATATATATATATATATATATATTACTTTTATTACTGCTAATCTAGCTGCCTTGTACACCTCTTTTCTGTGTTTGCAATTTTGTAACTTTGTGGGGAGGGGTGCTATATCATGCCTTGTAATTATTGTTATTATTTTACTTATTTTTGTTATTGTTACAGTGTAGGAAAACACAAAAATAGTCTGATGCACTGCACATTGCTGTTACCTTAATTTAACAGTCATTCAACTATCTGATGGTATTTTATTTAAATGAATTCTGCTCTGTTCCATATATTGTTAATGTCCCAAGCTGTTTTGTTGTTTTATTTATTCTTTGCTATGTGAAACACGTTGTAAATTTGTTTAGAAAAGGGCTATTCATTCATTCTCTGTACCGCTTTGTCCATTACAGGTCGTGGATAAGCTGGAGCCTATCCCAGCATTTTAGCAGGTGAGAGGCAGGGTACACCGTGGACAGGTCACCAGTCCATTGCAAGGCCAACACAGAATGAGACAAACAACCATTCTCTCTCTCTCTCCCTCTCTCACACACACACACACTCCTAGGGATAATTTAGAGTCACTAATTAACCTAACATGTATGTCTTTGGACTTTCTTTAGAAAATGTTGAACAACAAAAATCACTCCAAGAGAAGCCGTGTAATAGTCTATAAGCCCACAAAAGAGCAACTATAGACCACTTTCTAATGGACAGGTGTTAATTCTAATAGTTCACCTTCGAGAAAGACACTGAACAACAATCGTGTGGAAAGACGGGAGTGCTGGTTATATGACTAGATTTAAATGCCCATTTTTCTTTTTATAAGTAAGCTAAAATATTTTGTGAGCAATAATCCCTTTAAAAACTCCCACAAAAGTTTATTAACAAGCAATCAGTTTGATGATTGTTACCCGAGTGAGACAAAGCCCAATTCAAAATTTACCATACAAGCGCCACCATCAGGCCAAATTTTCACACTGAGTCATGATTTATGGGGTAAATTTTTGCTCTGGCCAACAAGCACTTTGTTGGTAACATGCTTTTAACTGTCCCCATTTAAAGGTTAATTTTATAAAAACCTTACAATCATATTCTCCGCGCTCGGAAGGACAGGGCGGTAAAATATTTAAGAGGGAATTAAGAGTTAGCATAGCCTTTCTCTGCAAACTCAGGCCTTAGGGCAAACTTATTGAAATTTCATGATATTAAGTTAAAATCAACCCTACGTTTAACGTGTGTATCTAAAGAACAAAAAGTCGTACCTGTCTCGTCCGCGGTCTCTATCTCTATCTCCATAGGAGGATCCCCCTCTCATGTTGAAGATAAAACGTTTCCCTATGAAAATTTGTAGCGTTAGCTTAAGTCGCAGTTTACTAACGTTTTGCTCCAGAAAATACACCCAAAATAACTTAAATTTTAAGCCTGTAAAACACAGAGAATATCGTCGTATACTACTATGCACACACTAGACTATGTTAAAAAAAATAGAGAAAGGTTTTGATGAAGAATGGCTAAATGCGTCACGTAGCTGAAGGGCCTCGCTCGTTCCCTCCCTGCCCTCTTTAATGGCGTTACTTCGACTAGTAAATTTACGTAGCATCGTTTCAGAACAAGCGTGAGAAGTCACGCAAAGTCACTGTGTAAATTGTGAATAGCATTCGTGTAAACACTGGCGCTTTGATAGCTCGATGGCGTCGAATTATGGGGTTTTGTGATTAAATAACAAACGAATGCGTTGTAGTTTTAAAACAGTTCTCGCTGCAAAATTTTCTGATCCAAAAACATATCTTCATACTCCAGATAGACTTTTAATAACAACACAAGACGAGTCTTGAGAGACCAGTAGGTGGTGATGATTTTCCACGTAGTTACAATTTACCATTTACACGAAGAAGAAGCTGACCAGTCCTCCAGGAAGTCTAACGGAGTGATGGAACCGATTGACTTTTGATTGTAGTGTGAGATCACGGGCAAAACCCATTATGAGGTTTCTGACCTTCAGTATAGCATGATAACAAGCTGAATTTAAAGTGGATTTTCCTAAAGAAAATGCCTTTGTTAATTCAAAGTAAAGAAGCTGACCTCATAAACTCGACAGCGGAACTGTTCGAAAAACATCCACATTTACAGGTTGGTTTCCTAAAAATGTTGCTATGTTTAGCTTTCCTTTTAACTTCATATAGTTATTTAAACAAAACAAAACAAAAAAAGGGTCGTTCTCTTGTGAAAATATGACAACAGACTATCCCATACGACCATGGCCTTTTAATAAAGGGGGAAATGTTATTAAAAGTACTGCCCAAACATAAAAAAAACCCTACAAATTTAAAAATAAAAATAGAAATTAAATCAGGATTGTATATTTAATTGAGAAATACATTAGACTACACTTTGGTCTGGTTAATGAATGACACAAAAAAGAGACCAGAAATGTAGGCTGACATTAAATGACAGGAATGCTACATGATGCAAAGGAATGTGGCTGATCTGAAGCATACTAATATCTCAAACGAGTCTGAGGAAATTAAATCTTTTTATTGTATAAAATTTTAACTTGTATGTTTCAGGAAAACGCAAGAACATTTCACACCAGGCCTCTTGTTGACGTGGATCCAAAGTGCCTCCTGTATGTACAGCAAAGAGAGTTTGCTGCAACAACACCAGCAGATGGCGAGTAAAGTTAAAACACATCAGCAAATCTCAGCCATCAGTCAATTGTGGCTGAACTGGTTTTAAAAAATGATCAGCAGAACCACATTTGCCATCATGCAATGTGGGATCAGATCACATTGTTTACATTACAAATGCAGCAGCACATTGTCTTTAAATATAAACCTGAACTCTACATTTTAGATCAGTCCCCTAAGAGTTATAGACAACGATAACATATTCTGCCAAGATGTATTCTTGTTTGCATGTTTGCTATCTTGATTTTGTTACAGAAAAACACATTGTAAAATACTTTCAGCCAGGCTTTTAAGCATGTAGTTAACATTGTGAAAGTATATGTTAGTTTTAATTTCAAACCAAATAAGTTTTTTGGTTATGATTTAACTATAAATATACTGAACTTTTTATAGAAAATAGAAAATAACATTAAAAGACTGAATATACTAAACTAAATGTGCAATACTCATAAACAGGATTTGAAACATTACAATCCTGTTGCAAGTCCAGCAATATAAAAATAAACATCGTAGCGAGATCACCTCATGAAGTTTGCTGCTTCCTGGATCCTGGCGGGAAACCCCGACGGCAAACTTCTCTCAACAACCATGTGAAACATGAACAAGCAACTTTTTCACCAGCTAAACATTCATTAAACTGCAATGGAGGATAACCAGAAACAATACTCTCTGCATTAGAGTGTATAGCCAGAGGAGAGAGGATCATTTTAAATCTCATTCTGCTTTTTATTGAGGCATCTCAGTAGTAAAACTTCCTTTACTTGGTTTAAAAAACCAGTTTGATCGATAACAATAATGTACTTTTTTATCTAAACTTTCACAGACAGTGTTTCGATCATTGGATCAGATGATGCCACCACCTGTCATTTGGTTGTGCTGCGACACACCGGTAACATTTAGCCCACTGGATTTAAGCTGAGTTCTTAATCTGCCATTATTTTACATCTACTATGATTTCATTTTGTTATTTCGTAGGCAGTGGAGCTGTTTGCCTCGCTCACTGTGATGGCTCCGATACTTGGTCTGAAGTCTCAATGTTTATGACAGCTGTTGCATCATTAAGTAGCACCTGTGAGGATGGCAGGTATGACACAATCAAAGAAAATCAAAAGATAAATGCACATGGTTCAATTCAGGTATTAATTATATGCTAATTTTAATATTTCATATCCTCTCCAATATGCAGATTTGAGCTCCATCTTGTCGGAGGATTTAATGATGAATCAAAAACATCGCATAAACTCAGCCTTAACATATTAGGTATAATATGCAGTATTATGCATGCACTGTATTGCATTTCAGATGTGTTCTTCTTAAGCTTAAATGGCTCTTTTTTCACTTTAAAGCAGCATTTCAGAAACAGAAAGAAGATATTCATCTGGAAACATGTTGCATCACAGGTAACTTTTTAAAATCAGTTTTAAATGGTTTTATGTTTCATTTAAATATTGCCCAGTCAAGCGTTTGTCTAATTAAACCTTTTCCGTTGTAGAAATGAATGACATTGTTGATAAAGGAGCTCATAGACCTATAGTGTATGGAATAGGTGAGTGACAAATATGCTCTAGAGAGGGATGCATTGCTTTCATAGTATGAAATCTCTAATATACTGATTTGTGTTTAATATTTTTGTAGGTGTAAATGTTAAAACAGGGGATGTGTTCCCAGCCTCATTCACTCATAGAGGGCCTGCGGAGGAGCTGCGATCAGCACGGACCTTCACCGGGGGACTGGTATTTCAGAAAATGAGCGTTTTCTGCATGTTCATGTAGCAAAAGCTTACTTCATATTTATTTTATTAGACTGATCATCCATTTTATTAATCTGTTATGAAAAATGTTATAGCTTTTCAAAGTTCAAACCTTTTTTTCCTTCAACAATGGCTTCTTTATGCCAACAGTTTAATCAGTTGTTTCAGCCTTAGGTGTCCAGTATTTTTAGATATTTGCAGACATAGTGTCATTTTTTATGAGACAGAAAACTTAACCATTCAGTCATGTCATTATTACCACCCACCTAATATTGAGCTGGTATTCCTTATTCTGCCAGAAAAGATCTGATCTGTCAGGATGTGGACAAACAGGATCTGAGGGTGTCCTAGATTTTCTTCTACTGGGACATTAATAATAGATTCTTTAGGGCCCTGAAGATTTTCTTAGGAGTTTTTGTGATATGGACTGTTTTCAAAAGATATAATCACATCCCATTAGATTTGGAGGCTGGATGAACACCTCAGGCTCTTTATCATGATCTTTAAGCCATTTTTCTGAGGTTAACTGTTCCTCTGATGAAAGAAAGTGTAACATCTAAATAAATACCAGGATGCAGGTTTTTCCAGCAGCACATTGCCTTGTAAAGATGAGCTATGTGGTTTTATGTTGTGGCTGAATGGTTTACATGCATTGATCGTCCGTCCGTCCGTCTGTCCAACTTTCTCACTCACTTTCTTACTTATCCTGCAATGATTATTCATAAAATAATTGTTTTTCTTTGCAGATGGCTGATGTTTATGACCCGAGTCATGGACTTTTTAAAATTGCTCCATGCAAGTGGTCTCCTAATCTGAATATTGCCTTTTGGTTGTCGCAAAGTGATGATACAATTTTAAAGGTAAAGGAATCTTGAATTAACTCCCCTAAATTATAATTAAATCATGACACAAACATATTGTGTTACAAGTGGTATGAAGCAAATTTTGACTTGCCGTTTCTCTCTCCTGTGTAGTACCTGTCCACCTCTCCAACGGCTGAGCCACCACACTTTGTTAAACACATAAAGTCCACCATCATGTTCCTTTTAGAGCATCCCAACTCTGACAGCCTGTTCCCAGGGGGTCAGCCACAGCTCTACCACAGGGCCCAGACTGGGGGCTGGGAGAGGTTTGTCCAGTCATAGAGGCCTACCCCTTTCTCTCACTGAGCTGTTTTTGCCTCGCAGCTCAGTGGATACACTAAGACCTTTTCACTGTTTTTTCTGTTTTTGTTGTGTCTTAACTTGGAGTCAACCTTTCACTTGACCATAAATCAGCTCATCTGGAGTCTAGTGGAAGGAAAAGTGTTGCTGTTCCCGACTGAGTTATTTTTCATTCCAATGGTGGTGATCGTCTTTACCAGTCACCACCTGCTGTATTGTAGTAAATTGAAGTTAATGTCCCTCTCTTTTAAAGCCCATAAACAATAACTGCTTGATCTTCTTCAAAACAAGAGCTCAATCTTTACTTGTACAGTTAAAGAATCAACTTTCCATTTTATTGTCTGCCGGAAAATTGGACTTTCAACAAACAGACACAAAGTATTACCTAACACGTGGTCAAAGTAATAGGAAGAAAATTTATTACTTTGACCACAGGATTCATGCTCTTACAGAACTTTACCTGATCAATAAAATAATAGAAGTAAGGAAATTATTCATAAGAACTTATGCTTTGGAAATCTATGCATGATCTGCAGTTATTGGCACTTGCATACAAACATCAGTACTGCTCCACTGTGTATAGTTTGACCTGCAGGTAAGGAAAAGTTACAGGTGGTGACATATAAAAGAATATTTTGGCACTTTGTTTTTTAATGATACAAATGGCAACAACCTTCATTGTTTATTTGTAAGTTCTGTACATATGCACCTTCCTTTAGAAAATGAATATGATGTGAATGTGGTTTAGAAACTGCATGTGTATGTATACTGTGATCTCTGGTTGAATGCTACAAATTTTTATTTTACTAGTTTGTTTGGAAACCAATGAAATATATGGCCTTTTCATTAGTTGTATTATATGAGAAGTTGTAAGGTGCTTGAAGCATTCAATATAACTTGTAAACATGTCATACTTGTTATGAAATAAATGTAAATGGGAATGTTTACATTTGTGTGGTTATGTGCCTGCAGAGTGGAGGGGATGAGTGAAGTTTAAATGACTGGAAACTGATAGATTATGTCTCACTTAGCATAGTTTAAGCAGGGATAAACAAGTTGAATTACATGAGACTGGTTAAGCTGATATGATTTTAGTAATCGAATCAAACACTGTATTGGTGTTGCTAAACAAGCAGCATATTCTTTGATAAGGATCTTAAGTTTTATCATCTGCACCCCAGATTAGTGTCTTTAATTCAGCATCAGAGCAGATGTGAAAGTACAGATTACTTTTAAAGTTTCCTTTCTTTTCCTGCTTAATGACACTGGTCATAAGTTTGTTTTTTAAGGTCTGGAAAATTCAGATGGCACAATTCAGGTAAATTTCAGCTTTGCATTACAAATTAGACCGGGTCATTATTTATTTTACAAAACCAAAGCCAAAATACAGCAGCATTGTGGGGAAAAGTAATTACACCCCATGATTTAGTAGCTTGTAGAACTACTACTATCAATAGTAACTTAAAGTAAGTATTTTCTCTGTGATGTGATCCAGTTCTGGCCCAATCTTTCTTACAAAATTGCTACACTTCATTCAGGTTTGTAAACACAGGTTTCCTAAAATCCCACCGTGGCTTTTTTTTTTTTGACATTTAAATTTTTTTAGAAACAGCAAATCAGTGGACATAATTTCACTTTGTAACTTTTACAAATGTACAAGTACACAAATGTATAGGAATCATCCACAGAGAGCTGGCCAGCTCTGCTTTCCTGAAGTGTCCTGGGAAAACCTCAGGTCTGGATCCCCTTGTTCTCTGCTGTAGGTGATTGTCCACATCATGTACACACACAGTCTCACCATCCGGTTACTTTAAGTTAGGAGCACATTTTCAATTATGCAACATTTTCACAACAAGTTCAGATTTAAGTAAGTAAAACAAAGGTAGCTTATATTTCTCTCATACAGCTGTAGTACAAGAAGAGTACTTGACATTTAGTTAAACAAAGTCTGCCTGCAGTGGAGTTACAAATTCTATCCAGTTTTCCTACATCCACTTGATTTTATCCTTCTGGAATCTAAAAGACAGAGTAATCCTTTCTATTTGATATTTTTCCAATATTGAGTTGGGCCACTTTTAATGTAGGGGGTGCTGGGTTGAATCATAGCCTAGTTTTACATTTTTTATTCACTGCTAACAGGGCCTGAAGCTTTTTCAATGTCAAAACCCACATAGAGTGAATAAAAACTCAAAGGTATTTGAGTCTTAAATAAAATGTTTAATGCTTTATGAATATCTGTCCAGTATTGGGTATGTTTAGGGCAGTTCCAAAGAATATGAAAGTGGTTTGCTTCATCTATACCACTCTGTCTATGGCAGTTCTGGGTCAAGCCCTGGCATTTGGTCGTGATATCGGGTCCTAAAATATCTTACTATATTTTTCCAGCTGTGTTCTCTCCATTCCATGGAGTTAGCTGAAGATCACTGGAAGCAACTGATTTGCCCAAATGCTTCCTCTGAAATTTCTATTCCTGATTCCCTTTCCCTCATTCTTTTAACATGTATGATCTTCTCATTTGCAGTGAATAAAATAACTGTATAATGTGGAAACGGGTTTTGTGAGCGTGGATTGGTAGGCTCAGTTAAGATGAGGTTTGGACTTTGAGTCATTGCAACACCTTGATTCTTTCCTTTTTCAGTCATTCTGTTGTAGAGTTACTGGTGTGTATGGGCTCATCACCCTGTTCCCAGATTTAATTTAGGCCAAGCTTTAGCTGTCAGACAGACAGCCTCATGATTGGCTCTGGATCATTTTGGTATGCAGAACATTTGATGATTGACTCAGTAACTAAAGTGTTCATGCCCTGTGGCTTTAAAACAAGTCCAAACCATCAGCTCACCACCTTGACAGTTAATAGGAGGCGCTTCCGTGGATGTGCTGTGTTTGGTTTTCAGCAAATATGGCGCTGTGCATTATGTGTGTCAGGCATCTCCGCTTTGATCTGGTCTGTCCAAAAGACATAAGGTAGTTCCAGAATTCTTGGGTTTTGTTCAGACTGATTTTGCCCTGGTCTTTTAAAAGAGAAGAAGCTTTCTTGTGGTAATTCTTCCAAACAAAATTACTTATAAAGTCCTTTTCCACTTTTAGTCTTGATCTTTAGCATGCTAGCTGATTCCTGGAACGTCTGAGATGTCGCTCTTAAGTTTTTTTTGTTTGTTTGTTTGTTTTTTTATTTATTTATTTTTCTGTTTCTGAGTATGCACGTTCTGACCTTGGTGTGAACCTGCTGTGACATCCACAAATCCACAAAAGATTACAGCTGTCTTGAATGTTTTGTGCTTGTAAATAATTTGTATTACTGTAGAATGATGGACTCATCCAAATTAACTTACCAGCACTCCCAGATTGATACAGCATGTAATAATAAATGCTTATCTAAAGTCATTGATTATGTATTTCATAGTACATACATCTGTGTGCTTCAGACCAGCACACTGCCAAAACATCTGGAATCACAGAGGTGCTCGCACTCACTAATGATCAATTATTTAAGTACGTTTAATTAGCAAGATGTGGTTTTAATCAAGAAAGATGCAGTTAGTTTTCACATACTGCTTCTATATCCTTCTGTTATTATTCTTATTTTGTTGTTGTATTGCGTTGGTCTGCCAAGGGAGTAAAGATGAAAATTAGCTTTGCTATAATCATGCATGTTTACATTTGATGTTTATTACTGTCCCTTTTAAAAAAGGAATAAACTGAATTTGATTTAGTTTTTGCTAAATAAATCATTTATAATATGACATCTGCTGTTCATATGATACTGTAGTGATTTAATTATAAGAGCTGGTAGAAAGATAAAGCTTTTGGATTATACTTTGATATGTAAAACTTTATAACAGACAGAGGGTGTACTCTTCACAAACCTGTAAAATCTAGCTTCATTTATGCAAGCATTTTCTTTTAATTTGGGCAAAAGCTTGAGATTTGACAACAAAAATGTAATTAACTCTAAATCCAAGTTGTGTACTAAATATGAATAAACTAACATATATATTTAGATTACACTTTCCATTCAACTAATTAGAAATTAAGTAACAGATATATTACCTCATTGTTTTCTACAATGACAATAAATGCTGAACTGAATCAACATTAACCTTCAGTGGAGTCAGGTTTAACATGCCCCTCTATTATCTGAGAAACCATCAGGATTTTTACATAAAGAACGCTTTTGGTGCAATCTGATTTCAAGTGGATCCGACTGGTAAAATAACATCAGAATTACTTATAAATAATAAAAACTCTACATTTTTGTCTGTGTTTTAGCAGAAAAAAGTATAAGTGCATTGTCAAGATTTTACCTTTAATGAATTGTCTTTTTAGAAAACATTACAGTGCATTACAACATGAACAGTTTATATTTAAACATAAACAAAATACCCTCACATGAAAAAATTCAGACTTACAGTTACTTTTATTTTTAAAAAATGGCAGTTAATGTCTTCTGTGTCATTTTTACATTTGCCAAATCCATCCCGCCGGCCAGACTGGACCTCTTGGATTGGATTTGGCCCCTTGGCCGTATGCTTGACAACCCTGGAGTTGACATGTCCCGAACAGCAGCTACTTGAGGTACAACTGACATTGACTTTCGGCCCTTCACGGTGGCCCCGCCCATTCAACTCTACTCTCATTTTTTTACGTAAAAAGAGGGCGTAATAACTATACGTAGTTCACCGGTGGGAGACTCACTGACAGTTCCGTGCCGGATGGTGGATGGAGTTTGACAAGCCAGTAGACTATCCTGTGGGAAATAATATAACTTTATAAGCTCCACTACGTCAGAAACATATACACTTTACCGTCTGTCGAAAATTGTTCAGAAATCTACAGCCGCGTTCCATTTAGTGATGCTAAGACCTTCATGTAGAAAGGACGCTCGTGTTTTAACCATCAGCAACATTTAGCTAGCTAATTCAAGCCCAGTTCGTCAGCTCGAAGACATCTAACACACGGACCGGCAGCAGATAAAATAATGCGTCAAGCGTTTCTGAAATATGTCCGCCGGTTTCCGTGGGTCACGAACGTCACACTGTACGGCTGTCTGTTCGCCGGCGGGGACTGCGTCCACCAGTGGTTCTCCCGGAGGGAAAAAATGGACTGGAAGCAAACGCGCAACGTCGCCGTGGTCGCATTCAGTTTCCATGGCAACTTTAATTTCTTCTGGATGCGTTTTCTGGAGCGGAGATTTCCCGGGAACTCCATCGGGATGGTGTTGAAGAAGCTGTTCCTGGACCAGACGACGGCGGCGCCCCTGGCTACCAGCGTCTTCTATACAGGTCAGTGGTTGAAAGACGGTAGCAGAATAATAATTAACAGGAAACACAACTTATCTGTCAGTTTGTAACTGGTCCGAAGCCCTCTCTGTGACCCTCTTATGTGGTGTAAAAATCCCGAGAGCCAAACTGGTCACAGTCCTGTGCAGCACCAGTTTAACCAGCAGACGTCAGTCTAAAGACATCAGTTAACATCAGAATTGACTGATACTCCAAACGGACGTTTTTAATAAAAGGTGCATAACAATGTTCAGCAATAGCCATAAGAAGTGGACAAATGTAACTTAGTTTTATGTGAAAGGTCATTTTTGAAGAACAGCTGACTTAGAAAAGACCCAGGGGGCTTCTGAATCCATTTGACTGAAACATTAAAGTGGATCTAAGTAAAATGCAGTATTTTTCAGCGAATTTACTGATGAGCGCATTTAAAAACAACTTGGACTAAACATACAAGATAACATTAGAAAAACTCTGTATAATTTAAATGACAAAGGATAAAAAACGGAGTTATTAAAAATGGTTTTAAAATGTTGAGAATTGGTACAGCTAATAATATCTGAGAAGCTGACATCAATGATCTCTAAGGATTTTGCATAAGTAGAAGATGGGAGATGCAAGGAACTGACCAGGTTAATAACATAAAAACAAACATTCAGATCTTAAAATCAAATCGTAAAAGTAACGAGGAGAAAAGGAGCTAAACCTGAGTATTATGTGGCAGAAGTGTCTGACTGCATCGCTTTTCGAGAAGTTGAAAATTAAAAAGCAGAAGCTGACTGACACAAAAGTAAAAATAAATTACAGCCCAGAATTAAATAAGGGTATGACTTTTTCTTTTTTCCTTTTTTTTTAAAAAAAAAAACTTGAGAGAAACTGGCATTAAGCATTTATTTGTTAATCAGATGTAAATGTGTTGTAAAAAAACAAGAATTAGCAAAGAAAAATTAAGGCGGTTCAAAAGTGCTATTTTTTTTAACCTTTTAGTTTTTTATTATTATTTTTATATTTACAATCTATGAGATTTTAAATCACAAAGTTTGCTATGTTGAAACAGAACAAATCTACTCTAAAAAACACATCACACATCTAAGTAATTAAATTTCCATTTAGAATATTCTGTGGGATAAAGAATTACAGTGTAGGTCATGTTGGAAATAAACTGGGAATAATTTTATCCTGTAATATCACTAATATTGCTGTAGGTTTGAGGCCATGTTTGAAGTCTTGAGAAATAAATAAAAACTTGGAGGAAACCCTTTTGGTATAATCAGAAGGGTAAATATCAGAAATTTGTAGTAGTTCTGATAAGTACTGAACTGTTTAACACACAGCTTCGGCATAAGCTCTACAATCCTAACAACATTGTGTTGTGGTTGTTTAGTGAACTTTCTCAAGATAGTCTGTTTCCATCTCCGTATCAGTAACACAGCTCAAATAGCATGACACATGACTTACTGGTTTCCATAACGATGTCTTTTTTTTTCTGTTATACTGTGTTGATGCAAAGTTAATTTTCCACTTCTGTAAATTATTCCTCAGTGAAATCTCTTGTGTCATCCAGGTGTCAGCCTTTTGGAGGGGAAAGAAGACATCATGGAGGACTGGAGGGAAAAATTCCTGAACACATATAAGGTGAGTCAGAGCAGAGACGGGCGGATCTTGCCTGCTGACGTCTTATGACAGTTACCAGCAGCAGAAGCTGCTTCCTTCACTCATATTTAAAACTGGTGCTCAGTGTGTGCTTACTGTACATCCACAGCTATGTTATGCAAACATTTAGTCTGTCATCACTTATTTGATTTTAAGGACCTGAAGAAAACTCTGACTTTCTCCATGTCTGGAGTCTCCTAATGCAAGGTGCGCTTTCTGTTTTTCTCCCTTTTCAGACCGGGCTGATGTTCTGGCCTTTCATGCAGGTAAATATTAACCTGTACAGGAATGTTCATAAATCACGAGGAATTTTACATTTTAAAGTCCACTCACTACAGATTCAGCAAACTGTATCTCAGTCTCAGAATAAAGCTGATGCTGGATTCTTATATTTCTTTTCATTTTAAAGCTCCATTTACTTACAATATGATGAATTCTGCAAAATTCAGAAGGTAGATCTCTCTGAATTGTTAGTTGGAACTGACAAACACCAACAGATATTTAACACCTGGTGTCACAATTTGCATCTAACCACTCGTGGGCTTTGTTTGTTCTAGTTATTCTATTTATTTATTATTTGTTTGCTTCCACTCATTACTTCTATATGATTTCCTATTAGCCTAATTTATTTTTTATTAATTTATTTAATAATAAATTCCAGTCTTTTTCTTTTTTTTTTTTCTTGATTTTGTCCCTGTATTAATTTTGATTTAAAACAATTGTAAATAAAATTCAGGCATAAGGAGTTAAATTGCTCAAACAATAAAAGAAAAAAAAAAACGTATTAATGAGTAAACTTTTGTAATAGCATTCTAGTTATGTAAACAATCTTAAGTAAACTATAAGATCTGTCTGTTTTCTCTCAGTTTCTGAACTTCGCCCTGGTGCCTCTGTACATTCGGACCACCTTCACTGGCTGCTGCGCCTTCATATGGGCCACCTTCCTGTGCTTCTCCCGTCAGTCTGGAGATGGCACAGCTGCTGCTGCTTTGGCGTGGATGTTCCCGCCTAAAGAAGATGAAGCAGATTCCACTAAAGAAAAAGTAGACTAAAAGCGAAGGTAGAGGGAACTACAACATCTGAACCCGCTCAGTAGCTGAATCAGTCGCTGTTGTGGAGGGGGTAAGGAGGGTAAAAACATGGTAAAACTGGTCTAATCAGGACACAGCAGGTCCAGAGGTTGGCAGTCCCGTCTTGTCTGGTCTGGTCCGGTCCAGCTCAGTGGTTGATGTTGCACAAACACTGCCAGGTTTAGATGTGTATTCTCATGATGGTGCAGGGTTCTCTGGGAAGCGACACCCCAGCACACTGAATGTACATGGAATATACAAGTATTCTGCAACAATCATTATCATTCATCATGTCCTTTGACATTTTAATGAGTATTCACCATGATCTACGGCTCATCAGGTTGCAGTTTGTTCTTATATTTACAGACAGGTCTCTTTTTCAGCTGGACCAGGCTAAAACGCTGGAATGATTTCTGACTGCTGCAGTTCGTCTGAGACAGAATTTGTAATTATTGATGTTTTACATCAGGATAAAACAAAAAGAACAAAACTAATATATAACAAAGAATCACTTCCACCATGTGGAATGGTATTTAATTGATTAACTTAGAGTGTTAGCTTTATAAAGTTGTGTAGAAGTATAAACTTTTAAAGATTACTTTGTTATCTCATCCTGATCACTACAGACTTTGATTTAGGTTTACAGACTGGTACGTCATGTGTACATGTTGGTGCTAATAATCTATAATATAAAATTGATTGGTGTGTTACTATGATTGGTAGGTATTTTTAATACAAGGATCATAAGGTGCCAACTAAACATGATTATAAGTTTGTTTTTAATGCATCACTCAAACTCAAGAAAAACATTAAAATTTTAAACATTTTTTTATTATTATTATCATTTCCACATTTTGATCCATTAAAACTTCCCATCTACATGCTGCAGTAATGAGTTACTACATAGGATTACTCATTGTGTCTCATCATATTTATTAGGTTTACTTCACAGTTGAAATGCTGCCCAGCTGATTCTGTACTTTATGCCAAGCACTATCCGCTGTCTCCTTTTAATGTTTTTATACTTTTAAAATACAGTTATTCTGAGAATTTTAATGCTACTTTAGGTGTTTTTTTCACATTGATTCTTAAAATGCAACAATAATACAAAAGCTGTTGGTTATTCATTCACACACACACACACACACACACACACATATATATATATATATATATATATAAATACTGTGCTGGAAAATTTAAAAGCATACTTCTGTTTTCTGCTTCAGGCCGATAATTAACAAAGCATGTGATACTGTGTGATTATAATATTTAATATTTAATGTTTCTAACAAGTCAGTATATTAATATATACAATTGTCTGAATTGGTGTGCAGAAAAAAAATAAGAACTACTTACTACTAATAAGAACTACTAAGAACTATTTTTTTTCCATATTTAACTGTCAACCTGGGTATAGTAATTTAATATCTGTAGTTTTACAGTGTCTGTTCTGGATTTCCTGTTTACTGATTATTTGTATGCTGAAGTGTTACACTGGACCTGGGATGTCAAGTCATTGAAATTTCTCTGTCTTTGTTGGGTAATATTATCAACGCATTCGGGAATTGGTTTGCACAGTGTTTGTTTTTCTTCTTTCAAAAAACATATTCGTGCCCATGCTCTGACCATGCACAGTAGATGGAGCGACACAAATTAAATGTGTTATTGCAGAACTCAAGGAACAGAATTCCCTTATTGCAGTGTTGCAACAAGTTGTGCTCTCAGCTGACCTGAACAACACATTAGGTGTTAAAGGTATCTTCTCTGTGTGTTTTTGGCTTGTGTTCTCAGAAATATTACATATATGCACTCTTTTATTTATGTTATTATTTAGAAGGAATTGCATCCAAATATCAAGTACATTCTGCACTTTGAATGAGCTTTTTGTTCAAATTCGTCTTTATTATGGTGCCTGTACTTTGAGAGATTAAACTTTGGCTGCCAATAATGATATTGTTAAAGCTCTAATAAAAGTTTATCTAATTTTGCTTTATGCAACCAGACCCACTATGAAAACACCTACTACTTATTCGCAGCTGCTAAATACTCCCTTCAAGCTTTTGTGATCACTTATTAATTGTTAAATTCAGTTTAACTATTAGATAATAATCACATTTCTTTCTAATTGTGTGCCTGTCGTTTTAGTCGTATTATCACTCAGCTCTAGTGGGTGCCTCCCAAGTCCTCACATCTCTGCCCGCACTGCGCATGCTCCCTTTATCCTCTCCATCCACACGGACTCTCACGGCTTAACTAAAGATGCTCAGCGGTTCGGGTCGCTGGTCGCATGTTACCGGGTGAAACGGAGTTATTTGGAAGAGCGCAAAACATAGGAGACGTCTACATTTCACTGAACTTGCTTCTCGGGTTCGGGCGCGCGGGCACACATGGAACTGAAGAAATCTATCTCGGACACCGAGCGCGCGCTCAGGAGCTACGGCGCCGTATCAGAAACGGCATGGACAACGGACAAAGGTGGGCATCATGCATGAAAATTTGAGGCTTTTTCACCGCCGCGTGGTTAAAAAAAACAAAAAACAAAACGTCGGTTTTGTTTTTTGTTTTTTTTTCCTCACCAGCGCTTTTGAGCCTCAGAGAGCAGAGCTGAAATGGTTAATGTGTGACTCATAAAAGGTTTGGGTTGTATCAGTATGGCTATCTCGGAGCCAGAAGGCCTCTTACTTCCCCTACATGCACACTTTGGGTATTGTAAGATTTGTGAATAAGTTTAAGAAAAACAAAACAAAAGCATTTTCAAACTTGAAACATTTGATTCAGACTAAGCTGAAACGTCCACTGAGATAAGCTCCTCATACTGATCCTCTGCTCAATATCTTTCATATATCAGATTTTAGATCTCCAATTATATTTTTATATTAATGGAAGAACTATCAGCAGCTGAGCTCATAATGAACAGCTTTTTTTCCAAATTGTCACAGAAATTACTGATGGTTGTCTGTATGACTCATGAGAAGGGAGATGGAGCACTGTGTGACTTTCAGTGCATTAATCAGATTAGATTAAGATAATAACACAAAGTAGACCTTCAGAAGTGGTAATAAAGTTACATAAAATGCGTCCTTAAAAGCCTTAGCTTATTAGAATGAGCTCCAAATTCTGTTATCTTTTATTATTATTATTATTATTATTATTATTTCTCCTCCAAATGTTTATTCATAGAAACGTGAAGAGTCCTAACAAGGCAAAGCCTGTAACAAGTTGATAAATTCAATCTACATTTGTTTTTTTTTTGTGTGTGTGTGTGTTGTTTTGTTTTATGTTTTGTTGTTGTTGTTGTTGTTGTTTTAGTACCACAAACTACAACCTCAAGAGTGATGATTAGGTTGAAAAACAAAACAAGGCAGGTTGTTTCAATCACACTGGGTGTTCCTGTTATTTTGTCCTCCTCACCTCTCCCATAAAGAGTGATGAGTGACGCATGTGTTGACAGATGCAATGCACATATATCACATGTTATCTCGAGGATAAGTCATCACATAAAAGACAGGTTTGAAGAATATGCCAGATTAAGTCTGAGCAGAAAAAGACGCAGTTGTTATTTTTAGTCAAATTCATTTGTTGTTTTTTCTCCCAGAAACACAAAAGTACTGAGCCTGCTCCCTGCAGGTTTGTGTCCTTTCATTTTTAAAGCAAAGCAAAAACAATATATATGTTGGCGTTGCACTTTTTATTCCATGCTCATTATCTGATGTTCCTGAGGAGAGGGGGTGTGGTCTGGCAGCAGCAGGACTGCAGGATGTGTCAGGGGGTGCCAGCACTGGGTGTCATACAGATGCTGACATTTTCATGTAGTCAAGCCACATGTGGCTGCTGCAGCATACCCAATCCTGACTCATTAAGTCATTATCCTGAAGAGCACCTCATTTGTCTTAATTAAACTGGGATAATTCAAGTAGACTGATAATCTGTGTGTGGAGGCAAGTTCACATCTGCAAATCTTGAGGAGGTGCAGTGTTTGTGTCAGATGCTGCAGGCGCCTGTATGTAAAACATATGCCTTTCCAGACTATTTTACATCAATTTTCTTTCATTAAAAAAGAGAAAACAAATTAAAAGAATAAATGTATTAACCCCTTAATTCCCGAATATTTTTACAATTAAAAAACAAACAAAAAAAGAAAAGAAAAGAAAGAAAGAAAAATGCTGGAATAAAAATATATAATGAAATATAAAAAAAATAAAAATAGATAAATCATATAAAAAATACATATATAAAAGTAAAAAAAATAAAAAGAAATTGAATAAACAAAGACGGGAATCTCCAATACTCAGCATCAAGGGGTTAAATAAGCTCTGTACCTTTTACATAGATAACATATAAAAGATGGACAAAGCATCACCTCATGGATTATAGCTAAATGTTTTAACTCTGACCATGGTTTTTGAGACCACGTCATTACTGATCTGAGTCACTGCCTCGTGTGAGATTTGTGTGGTCAAAAACAGATCTCTCAAACTTAGATGGTTGGACGTTTAGACGAGTCTACAAACAGCATTAATTTTATCACCTCCATGCCAAAAGATAACCATCTAAACAGAAACAACTGCAAAGTATATAATAGCGTCCATCCACCCTGTAGATCTGGACTAATATTGGACTTGGGGTCACATATTAGTCCACTTCTATGAAGTGAATGTTTTCTTTATCAATTAACCTGTTCTAGCAAACTGATAAGGAAAAGCTCTGTATATTTAAAGGACCTTATAAATGTCTTAGTGCTAAAGAAATTATGTTAATTACTCTGAACCTACACAAAGCTGGAGGATGTACATAATTCCAAATGCTGATGAGCATGCCATCCAGTTTTTCATGTTAACAAAATTTAATGGAAAATACTGGAACTGGCCAGAGACAAAAAACTGTTCACACTCCCTCCTGGGGAGAATTTAGAGTGACCAATTAACCTAACATGCATGTCTTTGGAGGGTGGGAGAAAGCCAGAGGACCCAGAGAAAACCCACACATACACAGGGAAAACAAGCAAACTCCAGACAGAAGTGCCACTGTTCAAGCCTTGAACCAGTGACCTTCTTCCTGTGAGGCAGCAGTGCTAACCACCACATCACCTTGCTGCCTGTAGTTCAAAACCATTTCCTAAAAATCTTAATGAATGTTTGTGCTTATGTTTAAAAAACAGAGCAAAAATGACCAGAGAAATGTTGGAAATTCAGTCTGGAAATAGGAAATGTGTGACAACCCGAGGCTCCAGTTTGTGCTCCCTAGCAGCCATAAGGATATTACTAAGCTGGCATTTTGCCGTTTCTAATGGCCGAGGAGGGATTTATTGCTGCTTCACGCTTCAGATCCATGATCCTCTCTTTGAATTAACATCAGCATCTTTTGTCAGCAGACACATCGAATGAGGCACAAACTGAAACCTCTTGTGCAGATTCTGTCTGCTGTGTTGAGTCAGCTCCATTCTCAGCAAGGAATCTGGACAGCAGCACAGATGCAGAGCGCAGTGGGTATTGGTGCTGGAGGCTGGACAAACCATCCATCTGGTCTTCTAATGTTACAATACACACTGTGTACAAAAATAATGCATCATATTTGCTGTCTCAAGCTCAAAAATGAAAGTGGTTTGTTTTACTTGAAGGATCTTGTTTTACATGTGATGTTTTAAGGAGGGGACCGTTTCACAGCCAGTGTGGGTAAGACTAATGATCAGATGACCAAATAAGAAATCAGAGGTCATTTAAAGGTTAAAATGTTATATTACTAATATATATTGATTGAATATTTTCCACTTACTCTGTTTTATGTTTTGGTAGCTGGTCCTGCTTCACATCCATGTCAGTCCCTTCTGTTCTGTTTAGATAGTTAAGTTGGAAGCAACTCTCCAAATTTTCCTACACTGAGGAAACAATTGCTTTTGGCTTGTGAGCACCTGTTAAATAAAAGAATAACACCAGAATTAACATCAACCAGGCTTTGTTGTCATGTATGAGGCCCTACATAATGTTCAGTTTGAGTTTAGTTTTTTTTTTTTGGTCGGAGACCACTCCTTCTAGTGTCAGATACTGCATCGCTTTGGGAGCTGCCATGCAAGGCATTCAACCATGACCCATCAGGAACAATTAGGGGTTTGGTGTCTTGCTCAGGGACACCTCAACATGACCTCTCCGGGCCAGGATAGAACCAGCACACCCTTGGGCTACAGGGGGACCACTCTACCCACTGAGCCATGCCGCCCCATGAATGAAGCCCTCTGTCTTCATAAATTAGATATTGTGGTTTTGGATTACTGGTGGGACAAAAACATTTTATTTAAACAAGTCATGAATGAAGTATGAAGAATGAAGTATGGTTGGAAGCTGCAGTCGAAGTCATTTTCTGATATTATTAAAAGGATAAATTGACTGTAATTATATGTATAGTGCTTTTTTAGTCCCATGTTGACCACTCAAAGTGCTTTTACACTACATGTGTAGTGTAACCCCCCCTCCTCACACACACACACACACACACACACACACACACACACACACACACACACACACACACACACACACAATATAAACATATCTTCTATTGTTATGTATACTAAGTGCTTTCTTCTATCACATACATTCATACCCCGACAGACACATCAGGGGGTGTCTTGCCCAAGGACACTTCAGCATGTAGTCAGGGGAACCAGGAATCGCTCCACCAACTTTCCAGTTGGTAGATGACTGCCCTTCCCCTTGGGCTACAGCCACCTTCTGTCTCAAAATCTCAGGTTCTAGCCTCTCATTTGATAATATTTACCAGTTTTCTTATGACTATCTTCATAAATCAGATATTGTGGTTTTGGACTACTGGTGGGACAAAAACATTATATTTAAAGACATTAATGTTTGACAGGTTGGGACTTACAAGATGTTTTTTTTCATCTTAAAAAGGACTAAATTGAAGCAAAAGCATATTTAGACTTCATCCTGCCCAGTAAACATGGATGTTACATCTTCTCAAAGTCCACAGATTGTGATGCAGCAGGCTTTTCTTCAGAGGAAAACACAGGACAACACTATATTATCCTTAACTTAGAATAGAATAGAATAGAATAGAAATACTTTATTAATCTCTTTGGAGAGCCCTCAGGGAAATTTGGGTACATACTTAACAGCACTGGTTGAATTTGTTTAGGCTTATTAGCATCCATGCTGTTGTTTGTATGATGAAAAGGTCACAGCGATGCTTATGGTTGTTGCAAGCAGATGCTGGGACATTTTCAGCTGTCAGTCCATTGATTAGTGCATTAAGTGGTTGGCTTGTGTTGTTGTTGCTGGCTGCAGAGTCTTTGCATGTTATTGGCAGATGTACTTAGAGAGGCCAATGCTGGTTTCGAGGTCTTTTCAATCTTCTTCTTTTAAACATGGTCTCAGAGTGCCTATAGTGTGTTTTCATGTTGCATCATTTCAGTTTCTGTCTTTCAATCCCACATCTTCCTCACACATGCTCATCTCTGAATCTGAATATCACACTTCTAGTTGCTGCTGAGAAGACACGTCATACAAGAAATAGACAAGAAACAGATTTGTAAACAAGCTAACAACATCAGATGGTTTTCAAGAACCCAAAGTCAGAAATTAAAGAAAAAATATTTATAATTAAGATCTTGAATTAGATGCAGCTGTTAGGTTACTGAAGCCTGTAATTTGTAATGCAGAGGGAGCTCTGTCTGTAAAACCAACTGTAAAAACCAGCTCTGCTTGCTTCTTTGAGGTTCTTATTCCCTTCTTCTCATCCCTTCTTCTTAACCCCCCCCCCCCCATTCTGCTTCTTAGGTCACTCAGATGTGTCCATGGCAGAGAGCACTATGTCTCCAGAGGAGATCGAGGTGGAGATGGCTCGTATCCAGCGCCTCCGTGAAGTCCTGGTACGCAGAGAGTCTGAGCTGCGCTTCATGTGAGTCCTACTCTCTCTGTGGTTGTCAATGAGCTTTATCTTGTAGCCGTGACCCCCTGCAGAGACATTAAAGCACTGCTTCCTTTGGAGTTACAGTAAGTCGGCTGTTTGAAAATGTCCATTGATTATTCAGAGGGCTAAACATGCCGACAGCAGTTGAGTCACAATGATGAACTCACAGGCTCCTCATCAACAAACGCCTCAGGGATTATGATTCAGTGTTTGGGATGAAATAGTGTATCTACTCTGATTGGCCAAAATATTGTAATATTTTGTTCGCTTTGACTACAGCAAACATTCATTGTGGCATCTGCAATGTCAAAACACAGATTTACATGTGGAGTTGCATTGATTTCTTACAAAGATCTTTTTTTGATAATGAGAGAGTTGAACATAAAAAAAAAATTTGACTGTGGTGGCAAATCCATGTATGAAAATAATGTCACTATTTCACAACTTGATGAATCCTGGCATTGTCATCTTGAGCAACCCAAGTAATAAACCAACAAAATATAAATAAATAAAAATCTACAGTTGTCAGCTGGCATCATTGTTTGAGTACATAACTTCAACCAGACCAGCTAAACCAGCCCAGGTCATAAAACTGCCCCTGCAGTCATGCTGGGTGCTGCACTTTTATCCAAATGCTCCCACTGAAACAGGAGGAAGTTGAACTCCTTAAACCACATGACCTTTCTCAGTTGCTCAAGAGTCCAACATTTGCCAAATTATAGTCTTTTTTACTTTTAGACCACACAGCTGTTCAGTTCTGTTACCTGGAGCTCTCTTAGCATGTGGGTGAAAATGCTCAGCACAGTTATTAATCTGACCATTGATTTCCTTTGATTTGATTACACTTAATATGTTTAAGTGATCTCCAGTCATTCAAGATTTTCCTCTCACATCTTCCTCAAAGGGGATGTTTCGTTGCTAACAGACTTAAATAATGTCTTGGGCATTTACTAACCCAATTTTACTCATTTCAGCTAATTCCTTAGTTGATGCTAATTAACAATTTGTCCATCATGAAAAAGTTTAACATCTTTTCTTCAACTTTTTTGTGTTGCCTATAAATATCTAATGTATGTTTATTTGTATTTTATTGTTTTATCTCTTTCTGCATGGTGTTGTTTTATTCTGTCTTCTTAACATGCTGAGACCACGGATGGTAATTAGCATTCTTTGCTACAATCAAGCATGTTTACATTGTGCTTTTTAGGTGCTAATGTTGATTAAAATGCATTATTCAAAGAAATAAATAGGTCAAAAGAGGATGTGATTTCTGGCATGGTTGTTTAACCTTTTTATCATGAAAGCCTCTTGTACCAGGGAATATATAGCGATCCTAGAAAGTTTTCCTGTGTGGAACTCAATAAAGGTGAAATGGCACATATGCTGCCAAAATGGAAATGTACTCCATTTATTTTGGGTAAATCATTTTGGACGGGAAAAAAAGGTTAATGAATGAGAAGCTACTCAGGGTTAAATAACTTGTGGGCTGCTGAGACATTTCTATCATTGCAGCACTTTTCCATTGGGAGGCTTAATTGCATAGTTAAATCCGGGTGTAGACTTTTTTTTCCTTGCTCAAGCCTTTTGTGCAGCATGGCACTTCAGATCATGACAAAAAAATCATTTCTTTGTTTTTAATACTGAACTATAACTTTTGAGTATTTTTACAGCAAACTTTAACAGTTCAAGACAGACAAAAAAGAAAGAAAAAGCAAGACAAAACATATTTGATGTTGTTTAGGATTATTTTCTTGTTCTTTTTATATCATGTGATGTGGAAATCCATTTTCAAAAATATAATTCATTCCATTTTTTAAAACCTGAAGTGACAATTAAACCATGTCTGTATCTCTAGTATAACTTTGCCTCACCTCCGTAACTTATCGATGTAAACAATTTTTTTGTTAGTGTGATGGTTAAAGTGTCCGATGACGCTAATACACTGATTCACTTTTTCACACACTCCCTTGATGGCTTCATTAGGCCCGCATGCTGCTTACATCTCAAATGACAGACTGTGTGTGACTCAAGTCGCCACATAAACACATGCACAAGCACACAGTGTGCGAGCGTCAGAGTACAGAAGCAGCTGAAAGCCACATATAGCGTTAAGAGAGTAAAACACATGGCAGAAGAGCAAGAAAATCAAGGAATGAAGGGAGGGGACTGTGAAGGGAAATAACAAGGGAGGGAGGTGTAAATCGGAGCAACAGTGAGGAAGAGGAGGGGGATGAGGGAGGTTGTGGATGAGTCATCAGCCTGATCTATCACAAGGAGAATTAAATCAGTGGTAGCTGTCACTTCTCTTCCGTCAGAGAGGGAAGAATTCAGGGAGGGGGAAGAGGAAATGTACCCGAGGGAGAGACTCCGAATCTGCAGGAGGTTGAGACGGCATCAACAAAAGCGGATTTCTGTTGCCCTTTTTTCTTCTAAACATGCACAGACACACACCTGATGTTTGCTGTGAAAGAGTTACAAGTGCAAGAGTCAAGTTCAATTAAGCAAAATGTGACTAAAAAATAATGAAACGTTTTAATTAATTGACAAATTAGGCAATTTGAGTGAAAGAGGTTAATTAGCAACAGTTTTAATAGCTGTTAAAAAGTCATTCATCCAGAATGATCCCCAACATTCAGGCCACCTTGCTGCTTTATCTCATTCAATGTGCAGGTAAGTTGGATATTGGCGGTTTTCCAATGTGGGTTAAATATTTAATAATGTTGTCTTAAAGTTAAATATTTAACCTCATCAAAAAGAAAAAGTCAAATTTCAGCTCTGTCCTCTTTTCTCTCAGGATTCACAGGCAATACAAGCCTGTCTGACATCATTTCAGTCAGATATCCAAAGTAGAAGCAGCTAATAATATCGGCCGCTCTCTAATCTGATGGAAACCAGTGATTCGTTGTTCTGTCTCCTCTTGTTTTCCTTTTTTCATCAGGATGGATGACATTCAGCTCTGCAAAGACATCATGAGTTTAAAGCAGGAGCTGAGACAGATTGTGGCAGTACCAGGTACAGTTCACGCACATTCACACTCATTTTACCTTTCAAATAAAAATGATTAAGAGCTTCACTGTCAGTGTTTCAGGACAATCAAGAGCTTTTTCTGCAGTTCAGTAATAACTGCAAATACCGCTGTAATTTATAGGAGGTCTGGTTACATGAAATGCAGGGTTGATCATAAGTCTCAGGGACAAGCTGACAAACACCCATGCAGCATCACAAGCAGAGGGATGCTTTTCGTGGAAAATGTCCAAATTAAATGCATTTAACACCACTTTTTTTTAACTCCATGAATTTTCCTGTTTTTCATCTGTGACACAAATACAAGTGTAACTCTGCAGTTATCTGAGATGCGGCAGCTTCACTGACGTCAGCTGCATCGCCCATAGTAACACATATGGTACATGGAGCAGTGCATAACGAGAACCTGGCAACAGCAGGGGAAAACACGCCTCCTCAAAGAATATGTACATCATGTGTCAGAGTGTGTGAATGCAGGAGGGGCTGGTGTTGTGTTCAAGGACGCGCACACGCTGCAACAAGACACAACAGTGACGTCTCAAACACTGGGTGCATTTATTTAAGCATTTGACAAGCCAGCACTGTGAAGAAAATAACCTAAACACCCAAGAAAAAACCCCAACACAAAACATAAAACTATGCAAGTTTTGACTCAGCTCTCAATTCTTTTTGTTTTGCTTTCAAGCAGTCAGACTTTTCTTTATTTATTTTGACATAGGCTGCTTTTTAACTCATTCAAGTCCAGGACTTACCTGACCACTTTCAGAGGAATACGTGATTTGTTTTTTAAGCAGCTTTACACTGTCTAATGAATCATTCAAGCATAAAAACGACACTTAACTCAAGTAATGAACAGGTTTTGTGTCAACACATAACAGACAACAGTAACAACAAAAAAGGTTTTAATATGTAGTTTAAAGCAGTTTCCTAGATAGCAGATGTGTTTGGGCCTAATCATAATGGAGCTCATACATAGCTTCAGCTGGCCAGAAGTGGTCCAAGTACGACGAGCCAGCCTCGACATAGATCACTGCAATTTCCTTGTGGGCCACATGTGGTGATCTTGTGACTGAGTTTTGGCAGCCACACACACTCGGATGCAACACTAAGTCAAGGCCAAGCATGGACCAAATAAAACTGGAAATGTTGGGCCATATTTGGGCCAAACATTTTTTGATATCTGGGTTGTTACAAGCAGTTTTTTTTTTTTGTAAAACACACAATTTGTCCTCATTTTTGTTCATTACATCTTGGAAAATGCAGTTCAACATGCATAAAATTGTGCTTTTCATTCAACAAAGTGATTCCCAAGAAAAAAAACAACTTGCAATGGTTAACATGGTAGGTGGAGTTAGGAAGTGGTAATACTAAAAAAAACTACTAACAGCAGATGAATAGTATCCGAAAGTCTTGAAGAAATAGGAAAAAATCCTGCAAAAGACCTGGCAGAGGACCTGAGAGATGCAACTGGCCTCATGCACTTTATTCAGGTTCAGGTTCCTTTATTTCTATCCTTAAATTTGTACATCGCTTTGCAATGAGATGACCTTAATTCATACATTTATATATACAAATTCTAAAACAAATGCAGCATAGAACAAGACGAAGAACCCAAAATAAAAGAATGAAAAATGTGAAAAAAAATGTCCAGAGTTCCACCAATTAAAATACTTTAAACAAACACATTTGTATACAATCTAGATTAATAACTCATTTTAAAACCTTCAATGAATGAATGAATGAATGAATGAATGAATATGGGGGAAGAAGCTCAAACTTGCTATTTAAGAGATGAGACTCTATCCTCTAACTGTCTGGTTTACAAGGATGATGGTAAAAGAAGTGATCCACCAATCAGATGCATGAGCAGCTCACGACACCAAAGAAAGATAAAACTGATTTAATAAAATCCCAATAAAACATAGTAATTATGGTTCAGCCAATGTGAAGATACATTTTTTTTGACAATACAGCTTCACAGTTGCCTTGTTGACATTATTTTTTATCAATGTCAGTCCCCAGATATTTGTAGGATTGTTCTACTTCACTGGTTTAACCTTTGATTAAAGTGTTTCCATGCATGTGAGTTTACATCCTAAAATCAAATATAATGTATTTTGTTTTATAAAATGTTAAGCTGGAGGCAGGACTCCTTACACCAGTGTACAAAATCCTCCACTACTGGGCCATGGCTGGACTCATTTTCCTGTAGTAGACTGACAATAACACAGTCATCTGCACGTTTAATAATAGATCTGTTATCATGTCTGCTACAAATTTCCATTTATGTTTACATTGCTGCAGCTATTTTCCATTTTCCTGGCATTACATGAAGCACCGAGGAGCAGTTAAAAACTCTTGCATATTACTGTCATTTAACATTTGCAGAAGCAGAAATAAGTCACTCAGTAGGCTCAGCAGTATACAGTCATGCTAAAGCATTGATTTGATTGACAGCATCTTCAGTTAAAGGTTTCTTCACCAGTCTCTGACATTCATATTGACATTTTATCATAACTCCTCTGGGCACAGTTATGTCAGATGTTGTTTTCAAATCAGCCATCAAGCTGCTTCACACAACCCTTTTTGTCATTTCAAACCATTTTTTGGTTCATGTTCAGTGTGTCCTCACCCACCTCTGTTTCAACTACTTTTTCAGACAGATGGTCTGACATACTGCATCCCTCTTTGATGCAAGGATTTGTGGCTGATTCAATGACTGCAAGCTGCCCCAAGGCTGTAAAGCAACCTCAAACCACAAGATTTTCTCTGGATATGAAGCTCTTTGGCCTGCACCAAAACATGTGCAATGTTACTGTGGCCAAATGACTCCATCTGTGGTTCATCTTACATTTCTTGTCTGATGGATTGTTATATTTCCATAAAATTGACTTATACTCAGATTATGATAAATTGCCCCCATAATTTAATCAAACTTACCACCCATGTGGGCTTATTAGTCCTTTATGTTACACTCATTTGTTGCACTTGCCACATAAAAAGACCTCATCTCGGACATTACCATGAGCCAGCAGGGCCTCATGTTTGCATTGGTTGGGAGCTCCTGGCATCTGGTTACATAAGTCTAGGATAATGAGAGCCATGTGACAAACAGCCCTCCCCACTGGTCCTGCTTCATACTGTGTCTCGTACCCTTCAGGTTGTCCTGGCTGCCCTGTGGGAGTACTTTCTGTAGCTGCACTGCTCCACTTTATTTCCAGACTGTAAAAAGAGCTGATGTGTGCAGTCATTTTTCAACTGCCTTTCTCCAAACAGTTTTACATACCAGCAGTGCCAGACAACCTCCCTCTGCAGCTGCACGAACACATGTGTTTATATGCGCTTTTATGTGTGAAGGTAAAGCAAGGTGAAATGGATGTTGAGAATGTATATTCCCTCACCCAACAAAACACATAAAGAGCGCTCCCTTGCATTTGCATTATTAAATCAGCATTTCGTTTGTTGTAAACAACACTTGAAGGTGGAATTAAGGGCCTTTTTGTAATGTGACTCAGTGTTTAAGAGCCAGCTGAGTCTTCTGTGAGGTCAGTTTGTTAAAACCAGCTTGGATATAAACTCAGCTACTTTTGTCTTATCTTCAGAGAAAGAAAAAAACAAGAAGCACAAGCAGAGGGAAGAGGAGCTGATCCTGAAGATTCATAAACTGGTGCAGAAAAGGGATTTCCTGGTCGATGATGCAGAGGTGGAGAGATTAAGGTAGAGTATTGAACACAGTTAATATCCGGTACGATGGCTCTGTGAGATTACGTTTACAGGGATACTGGGATACACACAGGATGTTTTGAGAAAAAGTGGGAATGTTATTGGCAAGATAAATACATGCAAACACAAATGAAAAAAACTTCTTGTAAGAATTTATTAAAAGACATATATACCTTTTTATTTTTTTTTTTACCAGTAAGCAGCACAGTGTGGATATGATGGGGGGGGGTCGAGAGAACAAGATGAAAAGTGCTGAGTGGGTGAACCCCGTATGAGAAGGCTCACCAGGTGATTAGTGTGTGGTGCAGGTGTGGCCTTGCTCCTGAAATTAACAGGTTAACTATATAGATTAGATATTTTAAATGAATATTTTAATGACTTTAACATTTCAACATTTTGTCATTAGCAGCCTGCCACAAAGTCACATACTGTAATTTGGTCCCATTTCTTCAGTTTCATGAGAAATGTCTAATATAACAAAGTTTGATGACTAAAAATCAATTTTTGGTACCAACAATGTAATTTCCAAAAAGCTATTAAAGAAACTTGGTATATCTTCTTGGGAAACTGGGAAGACTGAACCTACAGGAGAAATACAGCTCTGGGAGATGCATCTAACTTGTTTTGTGGAATGTTTTTGCCTTATATATTGTGTGTTTGCACACACAGAGTCGACATCCAAACAACATATTTCAGAAATCATGTCTGTTTTCATGGTATTTTTTCACAACTTTCAATTAATTCAGAGGGTTATATGGGTTGCAAATAATATTCATTTATGTTTTTTAATCACATAAACAGCATTTGATTCTTTAAAATCTTTTTGTTTTAGAAACGTCTCATTGTACATTGCAGAGCAAAACAAGCAGATTTATCTTTTAGATAAACACATTAATAACAGCATTAATATTACATGCGATATACAAACTGGGACTTGGCCATAATGTTCAAAATCAAACAATTGCAGACATTTATTGAGTTGCACTCAAGATGTGATTGTATTGCACTTCAGGGAGCAAGAGGAGGACAAGGAGATGGCGGACTTCCTCAGGCTGAAGCTGATGCCTCTGGAGCAGAAGCTCAAAGTCACACAGCGTGAGTGTCAAGTTTAAAATGGTTCATATATACAGTCAGAAAGAAACAACATGTTTTGGACACATCCACTTATGATTTCCCCTTTTTCTGTTTTTTTTTTTTTTTTTTAATGAAAAGATCCTCCAAAACCCAAGCGACAAATCCCAGAGCCGCCTCCCAACAAACCATCCATCACCAAGTCAGGAGTGGCCATCATTAAGGACTGCTGTGGAGCCACCCAGTGTGCTGTAATGTAACCAACAACGACCTCTGTACGGCTCCGACTCGGTCACAACACTCACATGACATCTTCACCTCCCGTTACTCAGAGAACCACAGCTAGCAGCATTTGCCCTTGAACCTGCTCAGGAATCAGATTTATGTCTGAACTGCAGGCGCTTGGAAACTGATCCCTGATCAGTATTCAAGGGAAACAGAAACTCCTTACAGTAAGTGAAGAGGGGGAAGCTTTAAACAGAAATGTAAATAAAATCTGATTATTATATATTGATATATTTATTCAGTCTGTTGATTTGGAGGCAGGTGGGATCATTTCATTGTTTCATTCCTTGATGATGATGCTGCATCTGATTGTATAAGCACAATATACACTTGTTGAAGTAGATGTTAGGGTTCTGTGTCTGATGTGGTAAAGTTGACATTATTGCATTTTCTTTCCCCGTTAAGGAAAACACGGGTCATTGTGAAGAACAAAACGGCCTCCCTATAAGTCATTTATGCAAACTGGGTTATAAATGCTGAAGCCTGGCCATCAAATGATATTTTTGTACACTTGAGCAATATTCTCAAGAGGGTTTACAGACAAAATCTGCAGTAATCTACAAAACGTTGGAAATTAACAGAGAAACTTAACGAGGACTAAATGCTGAATAAAGTAACACACCAGTACAGATGCTGTGACAAAGCTGGATTATACAAGGCTCAGTGGCAATTAAGATTCTTGTGGTGTAAGAATGAGATTTCGAAAGGTGTGCAAGTGAATCGGAGCCATCAAAACACAACAAATTGCTAATTTCCAGAACACTACTCTGGATCAAGTTATTCAATACACAAATACAGTGTAGTAATAAAAGATAAATTAATTAGAGAACACTACAATGTGGACAAAATTTTGCTAACTGGAATGCAGCCACTTATGAATGACTGTTGTTGGGTTTTTGTTTATCTTTAAAAGGTGCAGCGAGAAACTAAATCAAAGGTCAATGTAATTTATTAAATGCCTGTTCTGTTTGCACCTCATCAGTTTACTAAAATTACCAGTATGTTTTTATTCTCTTAAAATGCAGCTGCCATATTTGTGCTACCATTTTTATTTTGGTGTCTCTGAATGGACAAACAACTGTGTGTGTGAAGGGAGAACCCCCAGTATCTGCTTTGTTTGATAGGTGCTACAGCTTGTTTGGGAGAAATAACACCTTAAAAGGCACACAGAAGACAGTGTACATGTTCAAAATGTTCAAATAGTTACCTGTAGTGCAGTTGCTGCACCGGAGGCCACTGGAGCCACTCACAGAAGAAAACGTGTTTATATCTGGAAGAATTTTGGCTACTGTAGGCCACCATCCATTCATAACTGTGCTTGGTATCTTTATCACTAGATGTCAGTAATTCTTTCACTCTGTACCTTTAAATCCTGATTTAATGCCTGTATGCAACCGTATCAGATTATTTTGTCATCATGCTTCTCACTCTGCGGTCAACATCACTCCAAAATCAAATACTTGGAAATATTAGTTGTGGTAGTACGAGTTCATTCAATGAATATAGCAACTTGCATCCTCTGAATTTAGTCTTGCTTTTTTTCTTAAACAAAAGATAATTTACCAGGAAATTAATGCAACTCTTGTAAATGCCTTCAATAGACAGTGTATGTTTGAGTGTATTTAGGACAGCAGTGACTTGTGTCAAGCAAAGTGTTGCTTCGTCACTTTTCCTTCCTACTGATAACTTAGCGTTCTATTGTTGTAGTGAATATGAGGGTCCTGTGAATATTGAACAAATATGCAGAAAATAAGCTGAAACTACTTGTACATATGTGTTTAAATAAAGAGCATCTTTCAGGAACGTGCTGAGAGTGTTTTTTTAATGTGATTCACACACACAAAAAAGAATTAATGCTTGTGAAATTTATTCATGGAAATCTTTTTGGTCCCTTCAACAATAACTTACAACCGCCTCTGGTGTAGCTAGGCAGTAAATGCAACTGAGGGGGCAGATGATTCCACAGGAAAAAGACAGTTGTTGAGCAGAAACAGAAATTCATCACAAGTCAATGTTTTAAAGGACACAGCTGAATAAGCAAGTTCCTTAAAACCTGCTGCAAAACCACCGACTTGGAGACACGATCAGGTAAAGAAGCAAAGATAATTTGCTCAAACATCTTTGCAAATGTGTTATTTCATGAAACAAAACTATGCAAAAGTGCATATTTTTAACAGGTACAACAGCTTCTTACTGATTTAACCAAAACACAAAGCAAGAACTCAAAACATGAGTTAGTTGTCACTGCAGTACGGAGTAGTTTCTAATTTAAATCCAAACATTTCTTGGGAGTATTTTAAGCCATTTACAAATAGAAATAATTAATCTGAATCAACAACTCCTTAAAGTATTTTTTCCTAATGGTCAATAAAACAGCTTGAGCTGTAACAGCCCTAAAAACATTCTGATTTGCATGTCACAGTCCAGTGAGATGGCAGGTGGACTCCTCACATATTGACATCCAGTCTGATGAAAGAAAACGTGTATCAAAATACTACAAATGCAGACTAAATCCACTCCAAAATGCAAACAAACTGATTAAATGGGCTGTTACCCATCCTCTAAACATTACCTCTGAACACAATCATCAGTCTACAACTTCAGTGGCACCTGGGGCTGTGCTTAATTTCACAGGTAGCAGACATTTGATGGCATTTCTACAGCCAGCAGCCAATTAAACACTCAAAGTGAAGTTGAGAAACTAGCACACAACAGGAAGTTAAAACTACTTCATGTGAGATGTAAGAGGGTGGGGAGGAATGATGGCATCGTTCAGCTCCGTGGCCAATACAAGCCATTGTAAAAGCCCGGCAGATTCCAGAGAACTGCAGAGGATCCTCTGTGTGGATGTTATCTGTTTAAGGGGCTTCCCAAAGCCCCCAGTCTGGTCCTTGAACGCATCACCTCCATCCCATCCTCTTTCTCCTAAAACCATTCATCAATTCGTTGCATCATTAAAAATCAAACTCAGGATTCCTGCCTACCTCCTCAAACTCTTGAACTCAGTGTGGACACCACTGCTGACACAGTGCCTATGAGCAGCAAAGGTTAATTCAACAAACCTTGAGCATTTCTAAGGCAACTGCAAGAGAGTAACGCCAACTCTGAGATCCATAAACTGCGGTGGAAATAAAGGCTGCTATTAAACGTCTTGCTATTACCTGTTCGTGTCTGCTCCTCCTGGGATTACACCTTGCATAAACTCAGTTATGCACTCCATGCACATTTCACACCACCTACCGCAGTGTAAACCACACAGACAAAACACAGCTAAAAGAACACAAAACACACTGACTGCTGGCTAAAGACATTAAAAGTACGTTAGTTTTTGCTGCCTAAGCACATACAACAGGAATACTCAGTGCCACTCCTCTCCTTTTTGGGCATCTATTACTGGCCCAAGAGAGACAAGTCAAAATCCCTGCATTAAATTAGGTGAACATACCACAATAAAAAATCCTGAGAGCACCTATTAATGCAACAGTCAGTCAAAACCTCTTGATGTAAACCTTTAAACCACTCAAACCGTTTCTCTTAAATCCCATCTTTGCCCTTATTCCACAACATAGAATCCAAACTCTTCCACAGACAACCAAACACTGCATAGTATAGAAGAAACTAAAAAACAGTATCCTTACACTTTTTTTTTTACAGAGACAACACAGGACCGTATACCTCAGAGAGAAGCTATTTCTTAAACAAATGTGAAAGAATAAGACTGTCAGGGGCTAGATGCTTGGTTGCTTGACATATTTGGGGTTACTTACAAAGAAAATCCTCCGAAGTTGAAATGATGTTTAAATGGCAGTTATTTTTTTCAGGGAGACATGGTCTTGACATGAATTACTGACAAATCTTTCTTCAAAAAAAAAAAAAAAACTTTTTGCAAACTGAAAATGTGTGCAACAGTATTTCCATTGCCAAGTTATTCATTATTAGCTTTTCTTCCCACACTGTTGAACAGTACTCTGGATACAGTGACAACTAACTTGATTAATACAAGTGTGAGTTTCTTAATACAACGGTTGTGGCTCCAAACTGAGGATGCACAGACTGGGAAATCAACTGCTCTTGTGATGGAAAAAAAAAACAGCTTATTGTGTCTTAATTTGGCAAACTAAAGAACTGCAGACAATCTGCAAGGAGTGGATCACAGCTTGGTGAACATTAGTGGAGGATTGAGAACTACGAAAAATAAAGAAAGATTGCCAATTAGAAGAAAAAAGGCAGCAGCCTTGTTGGGATGCAGAAGGGACAACACAAATACCCTCCAGGGCCATCTTTGTGTAGTGTACTTAATGTCTGTCAACTCTTCCATGTAGAGTTACACTATGTGAGTAGTGGCATTTCTGTGAGTGATGTGGATGATAAGGATCAGAGGCCTGCTGTGAAGGAGAAGTTGGCAGCTAGTTTGATTCTGCTGCGTGCAGCTTTTCTGCTGGGACTGTCCATGGACAGAGGGCTCTTCTTGTCAGGAGGCGGTGGAGGTCTGGTGATCCCCAGGTGAGCTGTGCTGTCAGGCTGCTCAGGTGCATCATCTGCAGCTACTTCATCAGATTCAACGCTCTCTGTCAGACATAAATGCATAGTGACTTTTATTTTTATACAACATTAATTAAAAGCAACACATTTGCAATGTTAAAACTGACCTGTTGGTAGATGTGGCGGTGGAGTTTTCTCAAAGTGAATCAAGTCCAAGTGTTGAGGGACAACTGGGTCTGGGTAGAGTTGAGGTGATGGTAAGCAGGATGGTACTGGACCGCACAACAGATCAACGGGTGACGTTAGACACAGCAGTTCTGACTCTGAAGCTGCATCGCCGCCTGGCAAAAGACAAAAAAACTCACTAAAGAAGCCCATGTTTTTCCAGTGGTGCTTAAATTACTGTCAATTTAATACAGACTAGGACCATCCCGATTACTCGATTCTACAACTACAACAGAACTCATAAACCAAAATCATATAAATACTCGGTAAACAATGTCAACACAAAACACACAACGGTACATGTTCAAGCCCAAATCAGACCCCAAAAATGCAGCAAGAAATGCAGCAGGACGTACCTGTTTGGTAAATACTGTGCTTACCAGCTATAGTCCGATATAACGTTCACTGTTCTTCACCTGTCATATATTTGTACATGCCCCTGTTAATAAGCGTACATGTGGAAAATGCACCACAATGCCAACAGAGGTGGAAGTCTGCTGCCAAGAAATAGATACGCTAATGATGCTATTTGCTAAAACTTCATGCATTGTTACAATATAGTTAGCTGTGCTTCTAGCCACTCCATATACATCTATTGTTTCACGTGGCTACCCAGCTGGATCTTTTTAGCCTGGTTGTTACATTTGTAGCATTTCCATCTACAGTGTTGATCGCTAACTTTCGGGTTAATTCCTTTAGTTTGACAGTTACACACACATTAAAACAGACAACTTATTCGGTTTTACTTTTAGCTTGAAGTTCAGGATCGGAAATGTGGTCCATGATTGTAGGAACCGACCCTCCTTTCAGCTAAAGCGAGGTCACAAATCCCTCGTTGTACTGACCCTTATTCATCCAGCAGTCTTCGGTGAAGTGCCGATCACAAATACAAATGCTGGTGCAAATCTGTGTCTGGCTCCCAAAAACAAACTCAGTCCATTGCTGTCTAATGGTAGTTTCCTTTGGGAATTTGAACAAATGTATCCTTCCCTCACAGCTGAAGAAGCAATTCTCGCGTCATACGTTGACACTGAAAACGTTGCGGTGTCCACCACTGTGTCTTCTGCCTTACACTGAGCAGTGAAGGTGGACGTGCACAATCTGAGTCTCCCCCTAATCCCAGACCAAAGAAACTGAAGATGTGTATTTCCATTAAAAATAAATCGAATAATTGCTTAGAACAGTTTGATATGAAAATTAGAAACATTTTTGTAAACTTGATCACAGCCCCACCAGAGCAGTGATTTACATTCAGTTTAAATTTTTTTAAGCCTTATTTGTCACTGTTTACTTTAGAAAAATGACGAAGACAACGAGCTACTTCTGCAGTGTCTGTGCGTAGATATTGATGGACAGATATGAAATCTACAGTAAGGCAGCCATCCTGTATAAAAACTCTGAATCCTGCATTACCTGGACTCTGTGTTCCAGATGTTGCACTGCTAACAGGACTGTCTCTCGGGCTTTCTCCAGGCTGAGGGCTGCTGGGCACTGAAGAGCTTGCTCTAGCTAAAAACAAACACAAACACACACACACACACACACACACACACACACACACACACACACACAGGCCGTGTATTATCATGTTTGCATATGTTGTAATGACTTGGTCATAATTTCTTCAGCAAGGGGGCAGGGCTCCAGACTAACTTCGCATTGGTTGGATTGATGCACCTAACTTATTTAAATTTGGGTGCACCAGAAAAAAATTCAGGTGCATCCAAATTTTCGCTGCTTCATTCTTTGCAGGGATTCCGCTACTTGTAAATGATCGTGGTACAACGCCACAGCAAAATAAAAGCCGTCATACCTTCAGAATTTTTTCTTTTTCAGAGGTTTCAAATGTAAATTATATTGTATGAATGAATCGATATGAACATAAAGTCTATATCTGCGCACATTTACAGACAAACAGAGCGTTAAATTGTACTCAGGAAATGTGACACTGCTCTGCAAATAACTTAAGTTTGAAAAACGAACTAGTCTCAACTTCCTGCCCAGTTCTACTGCGGCTCGCTCGAGTGGCAGCAAAGAGGTAATAGAGCGGAGTAATTGTCACATAGTCCGTGAGAAGTTCTTAACACTGAAAGACCAAGACCTTCGTATATTTAAATGTGGCAATATTTCTGCTTTGTTCTTATTGCAATTGAATGGGGGGGTTCTTTGGATCAGTTTATGGCTAGCAGTGTGTCAAGCTGAAGCCGTAAAGATTGAATCGGTAAGATTGGGACCCCAACAGAAAGGTCTCAAAAAAGTAGCACAGCTCAGATCAGATATTCTGGCACCCTCCCCAGTTTTGCCTTCAGAAATGCAAAAAATGCATCCTGTCCCGTACTGAGCTGGATCCCTTGGTGGCCTAAAATTATACTGACTTAAACGGAACATCTATTGAAGAATATGCCTTTACCTTTCATATCTTTCTTCAAAACAATAATCCTCTTGTGACCATGCCCTTTGATCCAGACCACCTGACAATACATCCCAAAATAAAACAGAATTAAACAAGGATAATTTTGTGTATAGACAACACCATACAAAAAGGTATGAGATGTGTGAAAAGATTTCAATAGCACCATGTTTACAAAAGATAAATAAAACAAATTTTCACCTGTGGAATGGCACCGAGCAGCTCATCAGTGCTGATGTATCCATAAGCGCACGGTTCAAGGCTGCAGCCTGTAAACTTGTTATAAGCACCCTGGAACTCAGTCAGGAAGATCTGATTGTAATGGTAGGTGTGAAGCAATTCACGAACCTTGCAGGCAAACTGGTAAAGCCTAGTGAGCCTCACCCATTCAACATCACCACAACCAGCAGCACTACCAGCTTTACCATCCTCACCACTTTCTTCATAGTACAACTGAGAGGGGATGAGGGAAGAAAAAAAAAAAGAAGAGTGAAAAGTGGAGAGGTTACAGACATTAACTGCTGTTTCTGTTTAAAAAGAAGCATTAAGTTTTTTTAGATCGTCATCTAACCTCAACAAGATATGGGAGGCTTTTGAGTAGCTCACTCAGAGAGAGGAACCCATATTCACAAGGATTTAGGAGGGTTCCGTGTACAGTCAGATAATGCTGGCTCAGCTCTTCCACCTTCATACCCTTGGAGATTTGGCTGTTTTCTTGGGACATGAGCAGAGCCAGCAGCTGGGAGGTTAGCAGCTGAAGAGACTTCCTGTTGATTAACTGCACTTCCCGACCCTCTGAGCCATCAACCACCTTGAAAATGATAAGAAAATGGATGTTTGTTAAGGCATATACACTGCCTGGCCCAAAAAAAGAAAAAGTCTGCTTGAGCAAACAGGTACGTGCCAGCTGGCAAGTTATTTTGAGTAGCTTCTCTTTTCTTAAAGGCTGAATAATTAGGATAATAAAAATAATTAATTTATTTTTAATTAATTAAATTAAAAATAACTTAAAAATGTTCTCATTTGCTGCGAGGGATAAAAGGAAGCTTCCCTATAAACAATCTGTCTCCTACATCAACAATGCCAAGTTTGCCAAGTTTGGGGGGGGGGGGGGGGGGGGGGGGGGGTATTGCTTTCACAGCCCTGGGGAAGAAGCTGTCTGATGCTATGTCTACATGTTCCCGAAGTTGGTTCAGGTGTGAAAATGGTGGCGGAAACTAGGAGAAAGGCTTCACCATCTCCATGAAACCACTGTAGTACATACAACAAGGCTGTGGGAGGCGCTATTGTGATTAAAGAGTAACACTCCCAAGCTATAACAAGACGAAACACATGTGCAAATAAGGATATATCCGCTTGCTCCTGTGAGGTTTCAAACCTTTCCACCTTGGTACCTGGTTTCAGACATGATCGGTTTCATGGAGGCTAATCCCTGGTTTTGTGGGGATGAAAAGGTGGATTGCTAAAATACAAATTGCAGACTGTCCGGGCCAGCAGGGATGCCGTCCTTGATGTACTTTAGGGGGATCCACTTAAAACACTTCATGATGACTGGGGTAAGAGCGCCAGGGCGGTAATTATTGAGGGAGGTAATGGCTGATTTTTTGGGACATGCACAATGATGGAGGACTTCAGATAGACGTCCAGAAAAACGTCTGCCAGTTGGTCTGCACATGATTTTAGTCTCCGACCTGACACCTTATCTGGACCCGCAGCCTTGTAGATACTGATCCTCCTCAGAGTGGAGGTCACTTGGTGCAGCTGCAGGGTAAGAGGCTGATGCTGCGCCTCTGGAAGTGGAGGGTGGACAGTACTTCTGCTGCTTGGAGTGTCAAAGTGTGCAAAGAAGCTGTTCAAAGCGTCAGGCAGAGTGGGGTCATGGCTGACCTGCTGGTCTCTGCACTTAAAATCTGTGATGGTCTTGATGCCTTTCCACATGTTACACATGTTGTCACTGAAGTGCTCCTCAGTGCACTGCTTGTACCCACGTTTTGCCAGCTGAATGCCTCTTTTCAGTTCTTTACGGGCCCTTCTATAAGCCAGTTTGTCTCCTGCTCTGTAGGCTGCATCCCAGGCTTTTAGCAGGAACAGAACTGTGCTGTCTACCCATGGCTTCTGATTGGGGAAAACCGTGCATTGAGGAGCACTTCAATCACTTCCGTGATTGCCTTTGTGGGTAGGACAGCGAAGTGAACATAGGACAGCACAGACGACGTGACAAAAATTTGGCGTGTAGCAATTGATAATGTAATAGCTTGCTAATTTTTTGGTCCTGGCCAATCAAAAAGCTGGGTTTTCTTCCTGTTTTTTCCCCGCTTCTTGGTTAGCAGTCATTTTGGAAATACTGGCTCTAATGAGCAGTTGTAATGGCGGGACGTTGTCCAAGCGGTTTGATCCGCTTTAGTAAAAGTGCAGAGTCAAAGCAAACAAAAATTTCTCAGTGTTCTACACCTTATTAAACAGAGTCCCCCAGACTATCATAGGCATGACAAATAGCTACCTTTTGGTAGTCTTTACTCACTGGAAAACAAACCTTTCAGATTAAAAAATAAATAAATAAAATCAAAGCATTTTCTGGGAAGTGTCTGGTGACAACACTGTATGTACGTGGTACTTTTACTAATGTAACCAGTAAGTGGACAAATCTCTGAAGGCATTCAGTTTGTTGTCTTCTTACCTTGACAACATGACAGAGTTTGGCCAGCAGAGCAGGCAGGGAGGCTGCATCATAATCCTGAAGGCGCATACCATAACCAAAGGTCTTGCTGTACTGGGGGAGAAGCTGGCTGACGGGGAGACTGAAGTTCTTCTGAGCCCGGAGCAGCTTGACCAGCTGAGCTGCCAGAGCCTTGACACGTTCAACTTCAGTCAGACTCAACACCTTCTCCTCACCACATTCCAACACCTGATGGAGAAAAACACATGCTAGTAAAACTAACTTAAGACAGACTGAATTGGTAATTGTAACTGCATCTAATGCAATTAATGTTACCACAATACACTCCTTTAGGTCAAAAACACAAAGCAGAATTAATGACTTACCATCAGGATGTCAGGAATTGCTTCAAAGAGCTCCACAAGCTTGGTGAATCCGTAGTAGCTGAGCTTGCACTGACGACCAAAGTGGTGGTGGTAAGAGGGGATGAACTTACTGAAGGGCATTCGACAGTGAGGCTGGTGACGAAGAAGATCCACCACCTCCTTCCCAAATTGCTTGGTACGCTCCATTTCCTCAACACTACGCTCTAGCAAATAAGAAGCAACTACTTTTAATCAAAAGTAAAAGTAAAAGAAGCCTTCACACACACTAAAGTAAGCAACATAGCAATTTAAAAAACATTATCGCTCTCAGTTCCCATTTTCACAACAAAATCAAGAGTTAACTATTTTTAACTGACCCCTCTTAGGAACAGAGATGAGTGTGTCAGTGGTCTGGTGTGAGATGGTGATGGTGGTGTCAGGGATCTCTGCCAGTAGGTCCATCAAGTCACATACGCCATAGTCAGTTACCCTCCAGTCTCTGGAGAAGCACCTGATAACACAAAAAATTATAAAAATAAGCAACACAAAATACTCATCATCAGCAAAATGTCAGAAAAATGTTTACTGACCAATGATAGGCCTGCATGAAGTCCTTGATTGCCACTTGCTTGCTGGCTTGAAATTTAAGCAGTTTAAGCAGGTCTTGGGTGAAGCGCTTCACTTGGGCTCGATGGGTCAATGTCAGTAAACGCTTGGTACCCATACCCAAGATCTGTTGTTAATAGAAAATAATAATTAATAATAGAAGATAATAATTTAAAAAATAAAACAAACCAAATGTGAAAATAAAATGTATAAACTGAAGTGTTTATCAAAGGTGAGCCCCACTGCAGTACCTGCAAGACATGTGGTACAGCTTCCAGAAGCTCAAGCAACTTGGAGAAACCATAGTCTGAGACACGGCACTGCTTGGCAAAGTGATGGTGATATGATGGTATGAATTTGCTGATTGGCATGATACAAAATGGCTGACTCTTCAACAAGTCGATAATCTCTCTGCTGAACTGGATGAGCTGTGGATTCCCAACTGGACTCTTGCAGCGTTGAATCCATGGCTCTGCATGAAAACACTTTTTATCCCACAAATGCTTGAAACACATATCTGATAAAAGACTATGTAGACATAGCACCAACGGAAATTTACAAATTTAACTTCAATCAACTCCAAATTCTGATATCTGTAAATATTCTTACCAGAGTTTTGTGCTGGTGGTTTGTTGTGGATCCACTTTATGACTTTGAAACCATTCTGAGCTGTGACTATTGTGATACTAGGAACACAAGTAATAAGATGCTCCAGGGGAACACCACCATCCAGTGTCTCATTGCCAAGATGCAAAGGGCTGAATTTAGCTGCATAGCAGTCAGGGAAACTATATAAAAACAAAAAGAAAAACAAAGAAAACAAAAACACCCAAATTTATTTTATAATGTGTGGAAATAAATATGTTTTTTTTTTTGGTAAACTTATACACAGACTAAGAAGCTGGTTGTTACCTGAGGAGCGGAAGGGTCCCGTCATGTGATTGCAACAGACTCTGGACCTCAGAGGCCAAAGTGCTCAGAGACATGATGACAAATGGGATTTTATAGGAGTCTGGGTCAAAGTCTGCCTCACTGCAAAAAGAAAAATATCCCAATCAGTAAAGTGGTAAGAAGCGACAGGCTGCTAATCCCTACTACGGACATTTTATGCACATTTCCATACCAAAAGTCCTGCTGTCCATAATGTTGTCTACAAACAGGCTCATGGTACTCAAGTTCCTCAAACACAACAGGGCTCCCACTTGTAGAGGACGAGCACTCCTGTGATTGAGAGGATCCCAGTGGACTCTGACGAATTTGGCTGTTGGGCAGAAGGCAAACCAACTTTGAGCCTCCCTGTTCACGCACTGAAACCAGATCTGGTAGTCTGTACAGGTCACCAGCTGCCAGTTTACGGGAATATCTAAATATGAAAAAAAAAGAGACAAATTTTACGATTTTGTGAATGCAAGAATCCAAGTGCCGAAAAGGGACAGAATTGCTCAAGTGAAAGTGCTAGGATAGGTACTGACTTCTTCTCATAGATCTCTGTTAATTTGAATAGAGGAAGACAATTGGCTGGAGCATCCTGAAGGATACAGATGATCTCTGTGCTGTAAAATGACAAAAGTAAAATTTGACAACATGGCTGAAACACAAAAGTCCTGAAATTTAAAACTATGACTAATATATTCACCTGAACAAGGCAAGAGATTTGTTGTTGCTTCCAGTGATCAGAGACACCTGAATACGTTTGCCTCCAATCTTATAACGGTGCAGGCCACTAACAGCACTAATAGCCTGCTGCAGAGAAGCCATCTGAACTGTGGCCTTCAGCTGATAGTCAGTGTGGGGGCTCAGCTCCACAGCTTTCACCTAGACAAAACACAGACCACAAGAATAAACCATCATCATAGCATTTTCATATTAACAGTCTTCTTTTGAACTTTCATTTGGTTTATTCATACACTGTATGGTGTCCACAGAGCCAGCTTTACCTGTCCATATCGGGAGAAGGTGTCCTGCAGGGTTTGCTGCAGATCCATACGCGACATTCTGTAGTCCAGATTGGCCACCTGGACCTCTGCCCCCTCTGAGAAAGGCTCAGGAGGGCCTTCTGGACAAGGACTTCGAGGAGTGGCAAGAAGAGGAGAGGAGCGGCTGGACAGGCAGGGGGATGCACTCCTTTTGTTGGAGGAATGGAATATGGTTAAAGTACATGGTTAATGTTACTTCAAGGTGGGCTGGAAAATGTTATCTGCATTAGTACCTGGAGGACCAGGAGCCCCGAGACGAAACATGAGGACTGAAGCTCCTGTGAAGATTCAACTTGCTGAAGGCTGAAGGTGTGCTAATCTGGAACTCCCCAGAACTTTTATCTCCTTTCTCTACAGGCGATTCAGTTACACTTCGAGGATTGGAGCCCTCTCTTCTACACAGGAATATTGGGGGTTGGGGGGGGTTAGCAGGATTCAAAATGTTGCAGTGTTATGATATATCATACAGTTATGTTGATTAATTATTGTCCTTCTGGGAAAACTCAAAGCTATTTTTTTGCTATTTCTGCTCCACCAGATTTTTTTTTTTTTTTTTTGGTAAAAAACTGCATGTAAGAAACTCCACTCTCTGAAGCAGTCAACATCTAGACATTTTTTTCAGGACAGTCTCAGTTATCAGATCATAATTTCCAAGACATAATAGAGGTCTCTTAACATGATGGATATAGTAATCTTTCTTTAAAATGTGACATTTGTGTTATCATGAATCACTCAAAGGATTTATCATATAGTCTTAGAATAAACACTATATTTTGTGCCTGGATTATAACCCTCCTGGAGGGTTTAGGTATGAGTAAGGTATGACGAAAATTATTAATCTCATTATCAGGCATTCCTGAATCTACATTCCCATGTGTACCTCTTCCTGTACATGGATTCTCCAGTGAGGCCAGACTTGGACTCCAGTGCTCTTGGCTCACTATCACTGTGGGATGACAAGAAAGCAGCACGTCCTTTGTCCAGCTGTGGTAGACCCATTCTGGGCTTGCCTTCTGTGTTAACCAGCTCCTGAATTAAGTACAGGGGAAGAGATATTCATATTTCTGGATAATTTGCACCAGTTTATACAAATGCATATGCTCAAATGATTAGTAAGAATTGGAAGGGCATATAAAACCAAACTGAGAAACAGATGGGTTTTACACACTGAAAACAAAAATTAATTCACACAAGTTTTTAATCAGTGGGAAATACTGACCTGTAAAATGTTAAAAAAAAAAAAAAAAAAAATTAGGGGGAATTTGTTTTACTTTAATGAAATACTGTAGTCCATGGGATAATACAATAAATCTATACCCATCCCTAGTTAATTGATTTATCTGTCAGATTTCTCCAGTGTTTAAGATTGGTTTCCTTGGCTGCAATATGTGGTTGAAATGATCACATGCTAAATTACCACTCTAAGTGGAAGGATAAATCATACATTAGACAAAAAGTAGCTACTCATAAAGTAGAAAAATGTCAGTACAGATATACTGGACAAAAGCCACACAAAAAAAATAAAATAATAAAAGCTATATAGCAACTCACACATTAATATGATTAATGACCAATAACATGCAAGACAGGAGGGAATAAATTAAGCATGAACAACAAATTATACATGCTACATACTAGCACAGGCAGACAAATGAAGGCAAGCAAGCGGTTGCAAGTTGTTAGGTAAAGCAGCAATTAAAGGGAGAGTGGGGGAGGGGGGGTTATTGCGATTTACATGGCAGCCCAGACAAGGACAGAGGGCAGTGGAGGATGAGGGGAAGCAGGCATGGATGAGTCTGCTGACCTGATGGGACTTGGCTGGAGCACCACCGGGAGGCCCACTGGACCCCCTCTTGGGGCTGTAGGGCCTCTCAGGCACTTGGCCAGGGGTGAGGCATGGGCGGGTTGCCCGCCGTGGCCTCCTGGGTGACCTGGGCTTCTCCAGGGGAAAAAAAGAGAAGCAGGATATGGATGGGGGAGGGATGAACACTGAATCCTGGGTTTGGTAGGTCTGGGGATGAGACTGAGGCAAGTGATGGGGTTGAGACTGGAGCTCAGCCTCAGCACTTGCATCGCCTTTGGGTCTTGGAGAAAAAGAAAGGCTGATTCGGTGGCCAAAAACATCCTCATTTTCCATTCGCTTGCGGGCCCGTGTCGCTGCCTCAGGGCTGCCAAAACGGAGGACTGCTGTGCCCTGGGACATGCCTAGCACCTTGCCACCACAGTTGTCTGACAGGCGGCGGAGCCTGAGCTTCACTGCGTTCCGCAGGCTCTTGTCACAGATGACAGGGAGGTTGTGCACATAGAGGAGGTTGAAACTGGGCTGAGGGAGGGGAGGAAGAAACATTGTGCCCGTCTGGTTTGCATTACTTTAAAACAAAATTTTAAAAAAGAGTTGAAGGGCTGACAATGATATGCAGGTTTTCAGACTCTAATTTTTCAGTTTAAACTGCCAAAATGAGCTAATAAATAAATTTACATACAATATTTCACAATGACAAAGCAAGGACATAAGTTTATATTTTTACCATTTTGATGGTTAAAAAAAAAAATATATATATATATATATATATATATATATATATATATATATATATATATATATATATATATATATATATATATATATATATATATATGCAAGAAAGAAGTATGTATGGTTGTAACCATGCATAATGGCATGATCTAGCTGCCCAATTTCACAGTAAATGGAGATGAACAGGCTTAGACAGGGAAGTCTAAATAAACTCAGTGGTTATTATGAGTAAGAGCCTGCTTTCTTTGGTAGATACATGAAAAATTTAGAGGACAACAATCTGTGTAACAGATTAATGAGACATTTAAGACAAAGTGGCCTGCAGCTTAATGACTCAAACCTTTCATCCTTTCCTTTCATCTGATTAAAAAATATAATTTGGCCACAATTTCCAAAAATGTGTGAGCAGAGGACGCCAGAGAATGGGCTTTGCTTCATTAATAATGCCCCTACAGTCAAACTGTATTGTAGCATCATTCCCGTATGAGGCAAGTATCAGCACTGAGTATCTTACCTCCAGTATACTGGGTTCAAGTTTGTTAAATACTCTCAAGAAGCAAGAACTATGTTCTTATTCTCAAGGCTACAAGAACAAGAAAAAAAAAAAAAAAAAAAAAAAAAAAAAAAAAAGGTTGTTTTGGTCTGGTCAATTCATACTCCATGAGAAGCTTTGTCTGCGATGGGGCGAGGAATGTGGAGGGGGTCTGTGTGTTTATGTGTAACTGACCCCAGTGATTTCAAACTCAAAGTGTCCGTGGCAAGGCAGGGTTGTGCATGCAGTCAGTGTATGTAATGTCAGTGTATTTATATACCGCATGTTGTATTAATTTTTGTACCTTCAACACCTCCATCAGCTGTTAATTAAAGCTATCCGTTCAACCTTGCATCAGCAGAAATGCAGAAGAAACAACTTCCCATGTTAACCACGGTCACCTCAAATGTCTAACAAATACTTCTTGGAGCCCCACGAGACCAAAGTTCTGCTCAGCAGAAGCATCGATAACAAGCCGCCAGAAGTCCCTAACCACCTCTCGTGGCATCGAGAACAAGAATAAAGTTCTCGCTTCTTGCAGAGTGTGTAACAGGCTTTAGCATGATCCCAGTTAGAAGAATTGAGGGACGATTTCTGATGGATGAGCCAAACCAACTGCTGCTCAGTTCAGGCACAATAGAAGACGACTTTGCCATCTAAAAACAACTCAAATCCATTGTGGTTTGTGTAAATACTTCAACATAGATTTTTTTTTTTTCTAACTCTTGTCACTACATTTTTTTCACCACAGAAAGCCCATGTGGCAACACAGAACATGAAGCCGTTTTGCTCTGACATTGTGCAAAAATTTAATTTGAGGGGAAATAAACAAAGAAGATTACCCCAATGCAAGAATGGCAAGGGTCTGAAAACGTTCTGTCAACACTGTGTTTAAAAAAAAAATAATAAATAAATAAAAAATCTTAAAGAGAAAGCTGAAACTACCTCACCCTCTAGGAGTGTCCATGCTACAATATTCTCCTTTGTTACTCTGGACAGCAATATCTACTTACCTTATTAAACTAAGCATAAATTAAAAAAAGAAAAGACAAAAGACGAAATTACGCCTTAATAAGACCATGTGAGAGGCCTACCTGGGCTTTCACAAGCATTCGTGGTGGTAGACCAGCTGTGATCTCCTGAAAGGCCACATGGCAGTGAGCATGCTGCAGAAGAGCTGAAGACGTATGGGTGCCATGGACCAGAATTACTTGGAAACCATGACGATGACGCAAGTCACTCAACTCACTTGCAAAATTCACATCCGCTGTTGACAATGGAAAAAAAATAAAGACTTATTAGGTACAGGCATATATGCGATATGGCTGCAGTTGATTGTAGCTCATCTTAAAAACTCACATGATACTAGAACAACAGTTGCAGGTGCAGTGTGGGTTTCAGCAAAACGTCGGAGGCTCTGACGAAGCTTGTCATCCGCTGCATTTTTTGATGTGGCATTAATGTGTGCAACAGTGACCTGATAAAAAAGGCAATTTATTATTTTTTTCTTAACCTCCAATGTACAGGGGCTAATTTTATACACAATTTGGATTAATGTAAGAACTGTAAAAGTAAAAATAAGTCTTCCAACCAAACTAAAGTGCCTGTTAAGTGGCGCATATAGAGAGAAATTGTTTTTTTTTTTCTGATACCTGGCAGTTGTTGAGCTCTTCGATGACAGCTTTGCTCTCCTTGCTGATATCACAGACACAAATGAATTCTGCTTCACGATGTCCTTGGAAAAAACGACTGCGGATACGCTGGACCACAGCTCCAGCAGAGCGTCCACTGGGCACATTGCAGTTTTCTATGTCCCAAAATACACCTACTGGAGGGATGTTCTCAGGACCACTACTATCTAGAGAACCTAATAAGAACCCGACAGTTTAAACAACACCTTAAGAATCTTAACAGTATCACTGAAATTATTTTAGTGTTGGCACAGTAAATTCAACACAAAGACATGTGGAAAATAAAAATTGGATTATAAAGTTCACTAACCATATTTATGCCCAGTCTTGCCAAGGTTGGTGGAAGACAGGATGACATTGCCATTTGAGGATGTGCCACAGCCATTACAAATAGGGGCAGGGACAGAAGCAGTCTGAGGGATAGGAACATTGGACCACACCTTATCAAGCCCTGAAGTCACACCATTCACTGGCTGAAAATAAGGAAAATAATTTAAACATTACAGGATATAACGCCACATTAAAAGTATAAATATTGCTTCGATTACAAAACCTTGGTTAATCTATGTAGTTTTGTCACCAGTGGGTAAAAGATAGTTACCTACAAATGTATGATACAGAAACACAAATACAAAGAAAGGCACTATGAATAAAAAACTCTACCAACCTTCAATGAGCATTCCTGGCAGTAGTGTGCCCCCTTCACACAAACTGTGGGTTCTACATTCAGGTGCAAAGGATTAGAGCAAAAGTGTGCTGGGGTGGCTGAAGTAGTAAAACTGGTGGTAGTTGGGTGATCACTGTGCACGCTTCTCTGGGATCTTCTGGGTGATGGGTTGCAGTCCACACCACAGTTGTAAAAACCAGAAGAAACCAAGCAAGAGCCATGCAAAGGTGCAGGTAAAGAGGAAACAGAGGAAGCCAGAGAAGATGAAGACGGAAAGATGCTGGGCTGACTGCATGAAAGAGGCTCAACGGAGCAGGTTTGTAGAAGTCCTGAGCAGCAGGAATGGTAGGGTTGTGATGAAAGAGGCTGAGAGGTAGCAACAGCAAAAGGTAGGCAAGGTTTATAAGCATGATTGAGCAAGGAATCAGGAATGTCAACTCCACTGCCAAAACTTAGGTTACGTTTAAAATTATTAGCAGATGAGGCTCCAGAGCAAGTCCCAGGCCTGCTGCTACTGATGGGTGTACCTTGAGAGCCTGGAGCTATATGATGTGAAACAAGTTCAGCAATGCCGCTACTGCGCCCAACACCTCTTCCACCCAGCAACCCACTGCCATCTGTGCAATAGTCACAGTGGGTGCAAATGCTTACTTTGGGGTAAACCCCTTCTTGCTGTTGTTGGTGGGAGTCTTGTGAAAGTTGAGGAGGAGGCGGCAAGCAAGGAGGAGGCAGAGGGAGAGGTGCAACAGAGAAGGGCTGGGATAACTGGGAAGGGGAAGGGGGGTGTGGCGGAGGAGGGACATCCTTTAGTTCCAGTACTCCCGTTCTGTTGTCCATGTAATTGTTCTAAAATGTATATTTGGGGGGAAAAAACCCACACACACACACAAAAACAAAAAACACCACAAGAGTTAGTCTGGTGGATTTTTAAAGACTGTTCAAAAATATTGAATGGCTTCACATTAGTCAGCTGAACCCAAATAAAGTAAGGAGCTGCCATGTGATGGGTGAACACAGTACAGAAAATTAAATGGTTCTTAAGGAGTAACTTGTAATGGGAAACAGCACAGGCAATGATGCAGAGCAGGAAGGAAATATATACACATTACATCCTTAAATTCCTCCTGAGTGTATTCAAACATGTATGTAGTGCAATTTCTGTGTGATCAGATCATTTAAGACACATTAGCACTAGGTCCAAACAGCCTCACATCACACACTATTTTGAGCATTTTTGGTGTTTAGAGAAGCCCACTGTATGCAAATGTCTTTGAATTAACAGTCCCATTACTTACAGTTATCATGGTTGCTCACTATATATTTCTAATGATTTTACATTTCCACTGAAATATAGTTTTTATTTCACTACACTACAAAACAAACAAGCTTTAGACATGTTCACAAAAGTAAAGCATGTTAGCTATATTTGTACACAAGAATTACACAAATGCTCAAATAATGTACCTAAAATATTCTAATTTTACTCTTGAAGTCTCAAACATTCAATCTCAGTGCTCTAAATTTGTGTACAGACACTTTAAATGTCCACAGACGAATGAATACCTACTCCTTTATTTGTCTGGTGAGCTGATGCGGTTTCGTTTGTGGAGAAGCAGTCTTTGAGTTTCCATAGCAGGGTCGATGCCTCTGTTTTGGAGTCACTGAGCCATGGGATAGGTCTGGAGCTGCATATGTAGTTCTCCTTTCCCAGTCCTTTCATCGTACAAACCACAGCGGTCTTTCACCATACCTTCATCTCTAGTCTCTCTCATGCTTTCCTATACAAAGTAAAGACGGCGAAAGGTTAACTTAAGTTCTTTGGTATTGCACTGGAAAATGGGTGTGATTGTAGGTCTTACTGAATACATAGCCTTGGTTCGTTTTACAAGTCTGTCAGTTAGTGTGTCTGACGTAACACAGCTCCGTGGACAACTTTATATCAACAGAGGATTTTCGATGCTGAACGCGTTTACAAACATAGCAACTTGGAATGATTTTATAAAGCTGATGCGACAGCTAGGCTAGGGTTTCTCAAAGCAAGCCATGAAAACGAACGCCTGACATTAAGTTAACCACCATCTAGTTAAGGTTATTGGTTTTTGAGCTAACTTTGTTAGTATCTGTTAACTAGCTTGCCTACCTACTAACCGAAATGAGCTCTCTAACAAAGTTAACATTACCTGTATGTAGCTGTTTTGGCTAACAACACAATTCCTTTAGCTCGACCAGCCATATACAATAACTGCCATCTGTCGCAGCCATTAAATATGTTTATGGTAAAATCATTATTTTATGGTAGCATCCAAATTTCACAGCGGTTAGTAATTTAACTATATACCTGCAAAGGCCTCCTCTTTCACATCTTCCTCAAAGATCTTTTCCCTTCTGTTCGTTTCCTTAGGAACGCGCACATTTTTGTAACCGGCAGCTGCCAGAAAGTAGGATCAGCTGTCGTAAATTATGCTGTTCGTTACGACTTTTATAAAAGCCTGCACAACACATTAGAACTATCCACGAGTCATGCTTTTTTTTGTTGTACTTTTTAATATTTAAGGGGAGGAGAGATTTGTTTACAAAAAAAAAAAAAAAAAACTAAGCTAATTTCACGTGGGATAAGGCCTTTTTAATGAGTTTTGGGTAACAACAGCTAACGTAATCGGAATGATGCAACCGGATTGCAGGTGCAATTATATCTTGGTGATATAGTAATAAAGGGGTAAAGTAGCAAATACAATGACACCAGAGAATATTTTTACCTTTTTTAGAACCATGTTTTTAAAGGAGTATTTTGATGTAATGATCAAATCAAACTTTATTTATATAGCACTTTTCATATAGGATTGCAGCACAAAGTGCTTCACATAATAAAAAAAAACATTTTTTTGCATTTTTAAAGCATTAGCCACACGTCAAAGCACACATGCACCTAAACATGCTCTCTCTAGTGCACACACGGATTAAATGGACATAGAACCCCATCTCATCCATAATCACAGATAATAACAAATGTCAAAGATCATATACACTTCTCCTGTTGGTAGTTTTTTTCTCTGTATCAACAACAATTTAATAAAAGGATCCCAAATACTGTAAAATTTGCACAGTCTATTAAGTGTTATTGTATTTGACATCAAATTACTCAACATGCAAAGTGACTCATCAAATTTTACTAGCTTTATCTATTTTTAGAGATTGTATATTTTGTGCAGTTACCGCACAATATGCAGGAGGTTAGAATATTCTTTGACAACAGTTCCATTTTACATTTTTTCCAATTTCAACATAGTGTAGTGTAAAAACCCACTCCTCATTCATTTATTTATTGTCAGGAAAACAGCCCATACAGTATATAAAACAGATTTGTTTGTTTCTATTGATCTCGATAGTTAATATCAAGAATGACTGCCTTTATTTTTCAACATAGTCTTAAACAAACTTTATTATAATTTATAATAAACTAGATAATTACTGCTCAAGACCCTTTTAAAAGATTAGAAGAACATCTGGCTCCTTGAGAGCAAGATAATATGAAATAAGGAGTAAATAGACTGTACTTCTAAGGTGCTTTTCTATCAATATTGACCACTCAGAGTTATGTTCTATTGGGAATAAAATATGGATTAATGAGATTTGTAAATAACTGCATTCGTTTTTTTATTTACATTTTACACAACGTCCCATCATTTTTGGAAATAACTTCGGTTAAAAAAAAAAACAAAAAAAACAAAACAAAAAAACAAACAAACAAAAAAATAAAAAACAAAAAAGGGTTGAAAACAAAACAAATTCCGCATTGTTGTCTAACAGGTGCTTGAACAGATGAGAAGCGCCCTCTAGCGGTTGGCAACCACCCAGAGTAACACCCCCCGCGCGCTGATGTCTGGGTTTAGTAACGGGACAGCAGGTGCACCGTTTATCCTGATGTAGTCAACAGAGGAAGGCAAACAATACTTCCACCCCTGCGTTCATCATCGTTATTTCTGCTCCACGTGGGTTATCTCGACAAGCTAGTACATCTCAGACGAAATTAGCTCTCGGTTAACTGAAAAAAAGAAGACGGGGGGAAGCTGCCTCTTTTATCAATCAGTAAGCAGCGGCTTTTTGTTCCAGTCACCATGGCGATAGCCACTGTAGCCACCGAGTACGTCTTTTCCGATTTTTTGTTAAAAGATGCCACGGAGGCGAAGTACAAAGGGGTGCGTCTGGAGCGAGCAGTGGACAAAATAGTTACGTTTGTGGCGGTGGGACTACCTTTGTTTCTCATCTCGCTCGCTTTCGCTCAGGAGGTGTCAGTAGGTGAGTTGAATTCTGAGCATCTTCAGTTTCATGTGGAATAATGCAAGGAAGTATCTTTTAATTCAGTTTAACTTAAACTTACATGCTGTGGAAGGCGAAGCAATGTGATACTATCCACGGGCGTAAGGAGGTGTGAAAAGTGGAGAAGTTGTGGTTGTCTCCACCCTTTTCACGCCCAGACATGATTCATAGCACAGCCGCTGCTGATTATAGAAACGCTTCTACTTACATCCCAGCCGGTGAAATATGAAGTTGTTGTGCAAAGAGATAGATAACATATCACACAAACGCGATTAAATTTACTTTCATGGCTCATAGTATGAGCTGAAAATGTTTATAAACATTTCACAAACCTAGGTGACATTTTTAGAGAATAGCCAGTTTGGCGTTGTATAAAGCAAAGTCCAGCTATAGCTGGAGTATCTATAGATAAACAGCATGTTTCCATGATTCTAGCGATAGAGAATGGCCTTCATCTTTCCATTAATGAATTATGTTGTGGTCAAGTTCTTGCATTGATTTCTTCCAAGCAAATGCACTAAAGCAACCATTAAGGATGAGATGCAGAGATGCTAAGATTTCCCTTGAACCAGAGTCTGCAGGGGCCAGTCTAGAAATTTTTTGATTGGGGAGGGGTGTACATGAGATCTTTTAAAAAGGAAATGGGTGAGTGGTTCAGATTGGATGAAATAATAAACTGATTATTACAACTGAGGTCATTTAATGTTAAAAGTAAAGCTAAATTTATATAAGCATTCAGGCAATGATATTCTTTTTATTGCCATTCGTATGCTTAGAATGACATACTTATGCTTCACTGGCAATGTGAAATTTTGCTTTGAGTAAAATCAACTATTTTAAAAGTGTTTTTTCAGCGTTATTAACTGTAACTTAAGTTGTCACTTGTGGTGACTGCTTGAGCAGTTCAGCCTTTTCTCTAAAACTTTGTTTTTGTGCTTTTCCTACCAGTGTGTCAGGATTTGTTCTCTCCTTTTTTAACACAGGGAATTTCATCCCTCACAGGTGCAGAGTTTAGATTCCAGTGGAGGTGCATGAAATATGAAATATGAAATTATAGAATGTCAATTTTTATTGCTATTTTTTTACTTAGAAAATGTTTAACCCAGTGATGCTGGTTACAGCTAAAATGTTTGTGGCAGACATCAGGAGCAGTTTTCACTTTTAATTTTATTTTTAGGGTTTCTTAAAGTAAATTGCTCTTCGATTACATAAATTCAACAATAACATGGTGTAAAGTTTATGGTTGAGCATTAGTATTTGTGTATATACTGAAGGGCTAATCAAGAAACTGGGCACAGATGAGTATGGACAGTGAAAATCTTGTTACTGGCAGGGATGTGAGAATGCTAGAAGTTTAATACATTAACAACAGGAGCTCAAAATGAATGCTGTAACACTGAGATTTGCATGTCCAAAACATTTGATAGATAGGAACTCATTGTGGAGATAGTAACCACTTATAGCAGCCTAAATAAAAACTTTGTGTTGAGAATCTAGGTCATTTGTGAATTGTACATGCTTTATTGAATTGCTATTGTACCCTCACTGTAACTGGGGATGGCTTAATTACTGATGCACAGTATGCTGCAAACAATCCAGAAACAAATCAGGCCATGAGGACAGACAGTTTTTTTTTTCTATTTGCAAAATTTTTAAGGTGCCTGCTGTTTCATGCTTTCCCTTTTTTCTTTACACAGGTACCCAGATCAGCTGCTTTGCTCCCACTAACTTTTCTTGGAGACAAGCTGCATATGTGGACTCTTTTTGTTGGGCTGCAGTGCAGCAACAAGCTGACAGTTCACCACTATGGCTACACAAGGTACAGGCTTGAAGGAGAATTGCCCGCTATGAGGCACCAACATAACTGTATAACCGTACTGCAACTGTATACATCTGTAAAGATGCACGTGATAGATAGATGTCAGGAAGAACCAAGTGCAGGACACTGTCAGTGTACAATCCAGGAAGATTAGATTCATCAAAGAGTAGAGGTAATTAGTCCACAAGGTGGAATTTGAAAACAGGATAAAAAAAAAACATAGCATTAGTGTTAAAAGTGTTAAAAGAATAAAAAATAAAATAAAATCCAGGAATGCGTTACACAGGCAAGAGCAAGATGAAAACCAGAAACAAACAGGTCAATCACACATGAGGAAGCAATGAGACAGACACTTTGGCAGAGTAAACAGAAATCATCCATCCTTTTTCTGCCCGTGGTCTGGGAGTGGATCAAAGGGCCACAGTCCTGCTGGAGATGGCTCCCAAGATGGCTCCTTTCAGTGGAGGTGCAGGTGACTGAGCTTCATCATGGCAGATATAACATATATATAACTGTGGTAGCTGCCCCAGTCTCTCTCACTGTTTCCCTTGCCCCCATCATGAGCAAGAGCCCAAGTTACTTAAACTCTTCTCCTCAAGACACAGACTCCCTCCCAACATGGAAGGAACAACCCATCATTTCCACCTGAGGAAAAGAACAGCAGAAACTGGGGATAATCTGTAGAGAGAGAGTGATGATTGATTACAACCAGGTGTGGATGGAAGTGGGGGTTCAAATCAACACAAAACAGGTGTGAAGCAAAGAAACAGAAATGAGGAAGGACAAACGTGAGCTCAAAATAAAACTAGAAGCCAATGCGAAGCCAACTAAAATGAGAAAAAAATATCAAATTTAATTTTTTTTATTTTTTTTTATTTCAAATTTTAAAATAGCCTGGGTTGAGTCTCAGCTGGGATGCCTCCCTGTCCATATCTGGACTCCGGATATTCCAGCATCTGTCATCATGCATACACATGAAGTTAACTTATAATTTTAAACTGACCCTAGAAGTGAATGTGAGCAGCCTGATAGCTGCTGGGATAGACTCCAGCCTCCTTTTCTCCTACATAGGATAAAACTGGTATAGAAAATTTATGGATGGACAAAGTTGAAATCATTACATCAAGATTACATAACAAAACTTTAAGATTAAAGCTTTAGATATGGTCTGTTTCATCAAGCTAAAATCATAATGCATAAAATTATTTCTACAAATCAAAGTTGGGCTTTTTTTCCCTTTAACACCTTCCTGTGTTCTGTTTTCTCTAACACCCTCAGTTCTTTCCATACATCCTGCTCTCTTTGGCCATCCTCATGTACATCCCTGCCTTGCTGTGGCGTTTCACTGCAGCTCCGCACCTTTCTTCTGACCTCAGCTTCATCATGGAGGAGCTGGACCGCTTTTATAATCGTGCCATTAAACTAGCCAAGAATCTTGCGTCATTAGATGGAAAGGATGCATCCGAAGACACCCCAAGGTAAATCTCTGACATTTCTAAATAGTTTGAAAAGAATAATGCAAAATAAAGACATTTGAAAAACACAAAAGCAGAATATTAATAATCTTAAATAAGACAGAAAGATGGGGAAAAGAAGTGGATAAGAGGTCATATTGACCCAAATAAAAGACAAAATGAGGAAAACGACCCCAAAAAAACCTGACAAGAGAGTTTATCTTCAACCGCATATTCACAGCAATTAGACTATGAGATAACCTGGTGATGGTGCACTTAAGAATAAATAAGAAAATCACAGATAATCACATTTTCTTTACAACAGTTTGCACACAGATGATTCTTACAGCTGAAAACAGCATCGCATTGCATCTGCAAATGAGCACAGCTGGACTTTCTCAGTCTTTGTTGTCCTCATTGGCAGTTCTAAAGATGATACAGTTTAATTAGCATTCAGTTAGTTCTTGTTTTACTTAAACATAGTATGCTAAGCTAAATTTAACCTCTTGTTTTATGTCCATTTTTCTGCAGCGCTGCTTTAGAGCTGACTGAAGGCTGCTTTAAATACCCTTTAGTGGAGCAGTATCTGAAGACTAAACGCTTCTCTCGCAGCCTTGTAGTTAAGTACATGGCGTGTCGGGGTCTGACACTGCTGACCCTCCTGCTGGCAAGCCTGTTCCTCGCCTACTACATCCTGCTGGCTTCTCTCACCGACGAGTTTCCATGTGACCTGCGGACAGGTGTCCTGAAGAACGACAGCATGGTGCCATCTGCTGTTCAGTGCAAGCTTATCGCAGTGGGTGTCTTCAGGCTGCTCAGCTACATCAACCTGGGTGTGTATGTGCTCCTCACTCCGTTGGTGGTGTATGCTGCTCTTGGACCAGCGAGGCAGAGCTCCAGCTTCCTTCGACCTTATGAAATGCTGCCTGGATTTGGTGCTTTGGGTGTGGTCACACCCATTTACAACGATCTCAGTATCTATTTGCTGTTTCTGCGAGAGAATCTGAGCGAATTGAAGTCATATAAGTGCCTGCAGGTGAGCCTCAACATTAACACTTTAGGTCCAGTTTAGTCACTTGTTTTTTACTGAAGCTTTTTTTATGACATAAAGTTCACATTTGTCATTAACAGGTGCTGGAGTTGTTGCAACAGGCTGGCGGAGAGGGGTTTGACACCATGTGCTTGCTACAAACTCTGGGTCAGGTGAAGACTGATGTGTTGGATAGTCAGAAGACGTGCTCACACAAGAACAACAAAGAAACAAAAAAAGCTACAGAATAATTAAACTGAGGTAAGGAAGAACATTTGAAAGCTTAACCTTGGCTTATTTTATAGATCATTTCCAATCTGAGGGACTAAAAGAGGATTATCTTATTTATCTGCATATAACACTTCCTTGTTTCTGATTATTTAGGAGGTGACGATAAGTCCTGCTGTGATGGAAAAGAAGAAATCTGAGCCAACTCTAATACATATTTATCTGAGCTGATGGATGGATATAGACCAACAATACTGTAATCTCTGAAAAACAGAAGATAATCCCCACTGCCTGTTGATTGGCTGACAGTTTAGCTCAAGAACTCTCAGATGTCTTATTTCTGATGTGATAAATCAGAGGATAAGTGTGTTAAATCTAATGGAATCTGTTGCTGACTGCGAACGTTGTTTTTTAAAACATAAGTAATTTACAATTATTATATAGGGGTTTTATATTATTGGTGCACACTGTTTGTGTTTGGTTTCAAATTGCCTTTCAATCAAAGTAAGCCATGCTATTTGCTCTGAAAACTGTTTAAGCTGCCTACCTAAAAGGATGAAACACTTTACACAGTAAAAGCTGTTTAACATGTTTGAATATGTAGGAGGTTACAAGTAGCGTCCGTCCAAAGTGAGCAGAAAACAAATATGGACAATTAAATTTAAGAGACTGCATGGGGATCTAGCAGAAGGAAGAAAACAGAAAAAACAAAACAAAAACAAACCTGCTTGTCAGGTGGTGGGTTCTTTTGTGGAGTTAGCATGATCTACTTGTGCTTGCATGGCAATCCACACTCCACTCCACTGCAGTGTCTGGCTCCAGTGTTACTCATATGATGGAGTGATGACCTCATTGGAACTGCATTGACTAGGTTAAATAGTGTGTGTGTCTGTGAGTGTGCTTTCCCTTAAAATAGCACTGTAATGCATCAATTTCCCCCTGGGATTAATAAAGTATTTCTAATTCTGATTCTAAAATGCATTGTTGAGCCAGTATGTGTGTGGTGTAATGCCGGTGTCATGCCGAGAACTGCATGTCTGCCGAGATTTGCATGCCCATCGCGTGAACGCGCACCACTAAGCAAGCGTAATCGTGTCGTTGTTTGAAACATTTCACATCTAGAATCGATGTAGCTTTGATTGTTGTTCTTTTATAAGATAATAATGTATTTGAGAGATGTACTTTAGTAATATTTAGAGCTACACCACTGGGTAAAACATTTTTTATTTGCTTCTTTAACTCATTTAAGAAGTGTAACGTTTTTCTGTCCACAGAGTTTTTGGCAGCGGTTCACCTATGTAAATTTAGCCCGTAACTGGTTAAAAAACACGGCAAAATCTTCCACTCAAATGACCCAGACATTATGTTTTTTTTTTTTCTTCTTCTTCTTCTTTTGGTTTTTCTTTCATTGTCACATGTTTTGGTTGGTCAAAAATAACAACAAGGGAAATTAATAAAGGTGGAAGTACTGGTTACAGGTTTTATAGGGTTTATATGGCTCCCAATATTTAATGGCTAGTATTTCAATCAATCTGGTTTTATTGATACAACTCTAGTCAAAGTGCTGGACAGAGATAAAAACAGGAAAAAACAAAGTACACTTAACAATTATAAATATCACAACTTTCTCAACTGACACCCCTATCACGCATCAAAGGCTGATCTGACAAAATAGATTTTCAGTCTTTCTTAAACAGGGGCAGGGTTTACATATGTAGGTTACATGTAAGAAACACACACTGATCATGCATATTAGACTAGTTATAATGTGGGAAACACCATTTCAACCATACCTGTATGTCTTTAGGCTCCAGGGGGGGATGCATATTCTGGCAATGCAGATTCAGTGCTTGCCGAGAAATGCATCCCCTGGTTTATTAGGCTACCGTGTAAGTTACATGTACGAAACACATACTGATCAGTCATATTAGACTAGTTATAATGTGGGAAACACCATTTCAACCATACCTGTATGTCTTTAGGCTCCAGGGGGGGATGCATATTCTGGCAATGCAGATTCAGTGCTTGCCGAGAAATGCATCCCCTGGTTTATTAGGCTACTGTGTAAGTTACATGTAAGAAACACATACTGATCAGTCATATTAGACTAGTTATAATGTGAGAAACACCATTTCAACCATACCTGTATGTCTTTAGGCTCCAGGGGGGGGGATGCATATTCTGGCAATGCAGATTCAGTGCTTGCCGAGAAATGCATCCCCTGGTTTATTAGGCTACTGTGTAAGTTACATGTAAGAAACACACACTGATCAGTCATATTAGACTAGTTATAATGTGAGAAACACCATTTCAACCATACCTGTATGTCTTTAGGCTCCAGGGGGGGGGGATGCATATTCTGGCAATGCAGATTCAGTGCTTGCCGAGAAATGCATCCCCTGGTTTATTAGGCTACTGTGTAAGTTACATGTAAGAAACACATACTGATCAGTCATATTAGACTAGTTATAATGTGAGAAACACCATTTCAACCATACCTGTATGTCTTTAGGCTCCAGGGGGGGGGGATGCATATTCTGGCAATGCAGATTCAGTGCTTGCCGAGAAATGCATCCCCTGGTTTATTAGGCTACTGTGTAAGTTACATGTAAGAAACACATACTGATCAGTCATATTAGACTAGTTATAATGTGGGAAACACCATTTCAACCATACCTGTATGTCTTTAGGCTCCAGGGGGGGGATGCATATTCTGGCAATGCAGATTCAGTGCTTGCCGAGAAATGCATCCCCTGGTTTATTAACGTACCAGACATTAGCTACAACACAGTCTTTATCTTCCTAAAATTTGCGATTCCACATCAATGTTGTTAGATGTACAATTAAAATGAGCACAGCTCACATAATCAAAAGAAATTGTTATGACAGGTATTACAGGTCTCATTGAAAATAATACTAAAGAGTCTTTCATGTTTAAGTTCCCAAATGTTTAAGTTTTTTATTGCAGACAGAACCAAAACAAATCTGGAGGTGACAGGTTTTATGTTAAATTTACATAAACGAATAAAATAGAAGTAAAAGAAATCCAGTCAAAATTTTAAAGAAAGCAAGGTAATCATGGAAGGCTCAGTTGCAATTCTCTGAGAAAAGAAAAACCTCCAAAATAAATGTTCATTTTTTTGGGGGTGGAAAGCTTTTTACAGACAGAAAGCACAAATGTACTCCACCTCCAGTGCTTGATTTTTGACACAGCCATGGTGGTACCACCTATCACAGCTGTCACAGGCAATCTGAAAATTTGAAAGACATTTGTGAATGTCAACATTCCCTTCCCATAATTCTTTACTTTCACTATGAGGATTACTTCCACTACACAATTAGAAAGCTAAATTCTTTAACCTTTAATGACACACTAACCCGTTAGAAAAATGTCTAATAATAACAGCAGACCCTCACCTATGGTCATGAGCTGTGGGTAATGACCGAAAGAACGAGATCTCGAATACAAGCGGCCGAAATGAGTTTCCTCCACAGGGTGGCCGGGCTCTCCCTTAGAGATAGGGTGAGAAGCTCGGTGATCCGGGAGGGGCTCAGAGTAGAGCCGCTTCTCCTCCACATCGAGAGGAGCCAGATGAGGTGGCTCGGGCATCTGGTTAGGATGCCTCCTGGACGCCTCCCTGGTGAGGTGTTCCGGGCACGTCCCACCGGAAGGAGGCCCCGGGAATGACCCAGGACACGCTGGATAGACTACATCTCTCGGCTGGCCTGAGCCTAAAGACATACAGGTATGGTTGAAATGGTGTTTCCCACATTATAACTAGTCTAATATGACTGATCAGTATGTGTTTCTTACATGTAACTTACACAGTAGCCTAATAAACCAGGGGATGCATTTCTTGGCAAGCACTGAATCTGCATTGCCAGAATATGCATCCCCCCCCTGGAGCCTAAAGACATACAGGTATGGTTTATATGTTGTTTCCCACGTTATTACTAGTCTAATATGACTGATCAGTGTGTGTTTCTTACATGTAACTTACACAGTAGCCTAATAAACCAGGGGATGCATTTCTCGGCAAGCACTGAATCTGCATTGCCAGAATATGCATCCCCCCCCCTGGAGCCTAAAGACATACAGGTATGGTTGAAATGGTGTTTCCCACATTATAACTAGTCTAATATGACTGATCAGTATGTGTTTCTTACATGTAACTTACACAGTAGCCTAATAAACCAGGGGATGCATTTCTTGGCAAGCACTGAATCTGCATTGCCAGAATATGCATCCCCCCCCCTGGAGCCTAAAGACATACAGGTATGGTTGAAATGGTGTTTCCCACTTTATTACTAGTCTAATATGACTGATCAGTGTGTGTTTCTTACATGTAACTTACACGGTAGCCTAATAAACCAGGGGATGCATTTCTCGGCAAGCACTGAATCTGCATTGCCAGAATATGCATCCCCCCCCCTGGAGCCTAAAGACATACAGGTATGGTTGAAATGGTGTTTCTCACATTATAACTAGTCTAATATGACTGATCAGTGTGTGTTTCTTACATGTAAGTTACACAGTAGCCTAATAAACCAGGGGATGCATTTCTCGGCAAGCACTGAATCTGCATTGCCAGAATATGCATCCCCCCCTGGAGCCTAAAGACATACAGGTATGGTTGAAATGTTGTTTCCCACGTTATTACTAGTCTATGATGACTGATCAGTGTGTCTTTCTTACATGTAACTTACACAGTAGCCTAATAAACCAGGGGATGCATTTCTCGGCAAGCACTGAATCTGCATTGCCAGAATATGCATCCCCCCCTGGAGCCTAAAGACATACAGGTATGGTTGAAATGTTGTTTCCCACGTTATTACTAGTCTATGATGACTGATCAGTGTGTCTTTCTTACATGTAACTTACACAGTAGCCTAATAAACCAGGGGATGCATTTCTCGGCAAGCACTGAATCTGCATTGCCAGAATATGCATCCCCCCCTGGAGCCTAAAGACATACAGGTATGGTTGAAATGGTGTTTCCCACATTATAACTAGTCTAATATGACTGATCAGTATGTGTTTCTTACATGTAACTTACACGGTAGCCTAATAAACCAGGGGATGCATTTCTCGGCAAGCACTGAATCTGCATTGCCAGAATATGCATCCCCCCCCCCTGGAGCCTAAAGACATACAGGTATGGTTGAAATGGTGTTTCTCACATTATAACTAGTCTAATATGACTGATCAGTATGTGTTTCTTACATGTAACTTACACAGTAGCCTAATAAACCAGGGGATGCATTTCTCGGCAAGCACTGAATCTGCATTGCCAGAATATGCATCCCCCCCCCTGGAGCCTAAAGACATACAGGTATGGTTGAAATGGTGTTTCCCACATTATAACTAGTCTAATATGACTGATCAGTATGTGTTTCTTACATGTAACTTACACAGTAGCCTAATAAACCAGGGGATGCATTTCTCGGCAAGCACTGAATCTGCATTGCCAGAATATGCATCCCCCCCCTGGAGCCTAAAGACATACAGGTATGGTTGAAATGGTGTTTCCCACGTTATTACTAGTCTAATATGACTGATCAGTGTGTGTTTCTTACATGTAACTTACACGGTAGCCTAATAAACCAGGGGATGCATTTCTCGGCAAGCACTGAATCTGCATTGCCAGAATATGCATCCCCCCCCCTGGAGCCTAAAGACATACAGGTATGGTTGAAATGGTGTTTCTCACATTATAACTAGTCTAATATGACTGATCAGTGTGTGTTTCTTACATGTAACTTACACAGTAGCCTAATAAACCAGGGGATGCATTTCTCGGCAAGCACTGAATCTGCATTGCCAGAATATGCATCCCCCCCTGGAGCCTAAAGACATACAGGTATGGTTGAAATGTTGTTTCCCACGTTATTACTAGTCTATGATGACTGATCAGTGTGTCTTTCTTACATGTAACTTACACAGTAGCCTAATAAACCAGGGGATGCATTTCTCGGCAAGCACTGAATCTGCATTGCCAGAATATGCATTCCCCCTCCCTGGAGCCTAAATACATACAGGTATGGTTGAAATGGTGTTTCTCACATTATAACTAGTCTAATATGACTGATCAGTGTGTGTTTCTTACATGTAACTTACACAGTAGCCTAATAAACCAGGGGATGCATTTCTCGGCAAGCACTGAATCTGCATTGCCAGAATATGCATCCCCCCCCCTGGAGCCTAAAGACATACAGGTATGGTTGAAATGGTGTTTCTCACATTATAACTAGTCTAATATGACTGATCAGTATGTGTTTCTTACATGTAACTTACACAGTAGCCTAATAAACCAGGGGATGCATTTCTCGGCAAGCACTGAATCTGCATTGCCAGAATATGCATCCCCCCCTGGAGCCTAAAGACATACAGGTATGGTTGAAATGGTGTTTCCCACATTATAACTAGTCTAATATGACTGATCAGTGTGTGTTTCTTACATGTAACTTACACAGTAGCCTAATAAACCAGGGGATGCATTTCTCGGCAAGCACTGAATCTGCATTGCCAGAATATGCATCCCCCCCCCTGGAGCCTAAAGACATACAGGTATGGTTGAAATGGTGTTTCCCACATTATAACTAGTCTAATATGCATGATCAGTGTGTGTTTCTTACATGTAACCTACATATGTAAACCCTGCCCCTGTTTAAGAAAGACTGAAAATCTATTTTGTCAGATCAGCCTTTGATGCGTGATAGGGGTGTCAGTTGAGAAAGTTGTGATATTTATAATTGTTAAGTGTACTTTGTTTTTTCCTGTTTTTATCTCTGTCCAGCACTTTGACTAGAGTTGTATAAATAAAACCAGATTGATTGAAATACTAGCCATTAAATATTGGGAGCCATATAAACCCTATAAAACCTGTAACCAGTACTTCCACCTTTATTAATTTCCCTTGTTGTTATTTTTGACCAACCAAAACATGTGACAATGAAAGAAAAACCAAAAGAAGAAGAAGAAGAAAAAAAAAAAACATAATGTCTGGGTCATTTGAGTGGAAGATTTTGCCGTGTTTTTTAACCAGTTACGGGCTAAATTTACATAGGTGAACCGCTGCCAACTCTGTGGACAGAAAAACGTTACACTTCTTAAATGAGTTAAAGAAGCAAATAAAGAATGTTTTACCCAGTGGTGTAGCTCTAAATATTACTAAAGTACATCTCTCAAATACATTATTATCTTATAAAAGAACAACAATCAAAGCTACATCGATTCTAGATGTGAAATGTTTCAAACAACGACACGATTACGCTTGCTTAGTGGTGCGCGTTCACGCGATGGGCATGCAAATCTCGGCAGACATGCAGTTCTCGGCATGACACCGGCATCAGTTATAAAAGGAAGATAAGCTGAAGTTATCCAAACTGACAGGTGATAACAACTCCCTAGTATTTTACAATAAAATTGATTGAGTATTCTTTAAAGTTGTAAAATGATTTAAAGAATTTTAGTTAAGTCATGAAAAGCATGACAATACCTGACTGTTCCTAATATAATAAGGGATTTAAAACCGAACAGTGATGATAATAATAATAATAATAATAAACTACTTCAACATTATGATTTCCCTCGAGGAATTAATAAAAAAAACCTTTTCATTAAATAAATTATTTAATTAATTTCCATTAGAATACTTATGATAACTTAGAAGTATGGGAGTTTCTCTGTTTCCGATGTGACAACAGTTATCACAAAAAAACTCCCAAAAAGCAGGCATCACGACTAATCTTTTACACTGTGATCACAACAGAAGGCGGAGACGGTGTCTGAGGCTCCGCCTTCCAACAGCTAGTTGGTTTTAAGCCATTAGCAAATATGATTGGTTAATATTTACCTTACGTCATTAGTAATGTCCAATGGCATCCAAAAGGCGAAGGTTCGTTTGTATTTGGTTGGTGAGTCGAATGTCGTCCTAACTTAGCAAGAGATTAGTTTGTTTAAGTTCCAGACGCAGACCCCTGGAAATCCAGCATAACGTCGAAATACATTCCTCTCCATGTAGCATGTTGTAATCATTTACTTGTATTCAGGTGAGTCTTCTTATTCGCCAGATTCGTTTAGGTTTGTGATAGGAAATTCCGATATAGCCGCCTAGCTATTTTGGTTAGCTTTGAGTTAGCTAAACGCTTGCTAGTGTACTCTTCAATACTATACTCTCACGAATTATCTAAATTTTCATAGTTGTTAAACCAAAACAAAAAGCCCACATGTCAGTTTGTTATTTCATCGACTATTGATAACTATGATAAAACTTCACATTTGGGATGACTTCTATTAGCTAACCCGATCGGCGTTGGCTAACGGTTGTGGGTTTTGAATTTTGAGGACGTGTCCTCGAAGTAGATGACGGAAGAATGAAAAGCTCTAATTTGATGTACTTCACCATTATTCTTATACGGAGCAGCAAATATGGTGGAGCCAGTTGCACATTCATTTGCATCTCTAGAGGAGGAGCTGGGGTTCTGGAAAGAGCAGGCTCAGAGACATCAGCAAAGGTAACTATTCAGGACATACTGGTACTCAACCAGCTACCTTTTAAATAAAAATAACTATTACAATTGATAGCCACAACAATATTATAGATGTGTTAAAAGATACCTTTGTCACCAGGGCAGAGGAGTCTCAGGAAGAGCTGCAGGAATTCCAGCAGATGAGTCGAGATTATGAAGCAGAACTGGAAGCAGAGCTGAAGCAGTGTGAGGGTCGAAACAAAGACCTGCTGCTGGATAACAATCGACTGCGGCTAGAACTGGAAAGTATAAAGGTAGAGCACATTGATTATATATAGTTGGTACATGAAGCTAAAGCAGTTAACCCACATTCATACTACATCTACAATTACTGGAAGAATCTTGCCTTTCCATAAAGCAGCTGACTGCTGTTGTTACTCCATGGGGAGGGGAGTATTAATAGATAGTGAGAACAGGATTTTACATAAAAAGTTTGAGGAAAAGGTATGTCTATCAGTAAGTCATTAAATGTCTCAATCTAAAACAAAACAAAAAATACTTGCCATCTTATAAAATGTGCTGGTAGCTGCATTAACCTGCCATGAACTTGTACCGTCACAGCACTGAGACTAGTTAAGATATTTAATGACATCCACTTGAGCACAGATGACGGAAACATTTCAGTCCTGGCTGGTGCTACTAGATCTCAGTGCTGCATTTGACATGGTCTATAGTTATATTGTGTCTATAGGTAACTATAAATCTGAGCAAACCAAAACAACCTGTGGAGTTCTCCAAGACTCCGTCCTCGGGCCACTGCTGTTCAACATCTACAAGCTGCCACTCACTCAAATTATGTAAGACATAGCACTACAGTTACGCTGATGAGAGACAAATCTACAGAACCGTCTCACCAGGAGACTATAGTCCGATCCAAACTCAGATCAACTGCATCGATCAAATTCTTGATCAATAGCTCCAGTCCTCAAATCTTTACATTGGCTTCTTGTCTGTCATAATAATGGACTTCAAAATCCTGCAGTTAGTAAACAAAGCACTGAATGGTTTAGGACCAAATTACATGCAGGATCTTCTGGTTCGTTATGAAGCAACCAGATCCCTCAGATCATCAGGGTCATGTCTACTTTCTGTTCCCAGAGTCAGAACTAAACATGGAGAGGCAGCGTTCAGCTTTTATGCTCCTTAAATGTGAAACAAACTCCCAGAAAACTGCAGGTCTGCTGGACTTCTCAGCAGTTTTAAATCAGGGTTAAAAACTTTTCTATTTGCTGCCTATTAAAACAACTTTTACATTACCCAAACTGGAACTTTATTTTTTGCATTTTATCTACTTTATTTTAGCTTTTTTTCTTTATTTTTCTTTAATTTGTTTTGTTTCAGTTAAAGTTTGTTTTTAATGCACTTGTTATTGCTTCCTGCATCCCGCTGCAATGCTTTTAATGTTTTATGAAAAGCACATTGAATTGTCTAGTACATGAAATGTGCTATACAAATAAACTTGCCTTTCCTTGTAGCATCTGCAGTGTCATTGTGAGCTGATTTGTGTGCTGTTGACAGGAGAAATTTGAGGCCCAGCATTCTGACGCTCTGAGGCACATCTCAACGCTGGAAGGAGAACTGGCAGAGACCACAGCAGTTAGAGATCATCTACAGAAGTATATCAGGGAGTTGGAGCAGTCAAATGATGACCTAGAGAGGACTAAGAGGTCAGTGATTAGCATGTCTTATGTAATTATTTTGCAGATTGCTTTTTTCTTTTTTTTTTTTTGTTTGCTTTTTAAATTTGTTTTGTTTTCTTAGTTTGTATTATAATTATTTATACTACATTCTCTTAGGCTTAAGCCTTAAATGCCATTATTTACTTCCTTTACGTCCTTGCAGCTGATGAGAATTTACATGAAACACGCAGTGCAGAGATAAAAACCAAAAAATAATTTCTTAACATTGTTATAATATAATACGTTAAGTGTTTTAAACTGAATTTTTGTATGAACTGTTATATAAACGTGCTGGAATATCCCACAGTGAAAAGGTTTGCTCTGACTTTAATGCATATAGACACACTGATATAGTTATATTCACCAATAAGTATGTTTCCAGTGAGGCTAACATGCATGGACGTGTGTTCTGCTTGGGTCAGGGCTACCATCATGTCTCTGGAGGACTTTGAGCAACGGATGAACCAGGTCATTGAGAGAAACGCCTTCCTGGAAAGTGAGCTGGATGAGAAAGAGAACCTGCTCGAATCTGTTCAGAGACTCAAGGACGAAGCACGAGGTATACAAGACTCTGGCTGTGACTTCTCAAGTTCACAGGACCTCATGATTTCTCCTTTACCTCACTCAGTGGATTTTGATACTAGATTAATTAAACAAGTCCAGTGTTTGTTTATAGTTTCCCTTCAGGGATGAATAAAATCTCAACCTTCGTTCCTCGCTTTTAATCATTTATGTAGTGATTCTATTTCTGTTATTTGTATTCTCTGTTTATAAGTGAGCTGATGTGTAGTTTTAATTCAGCAATATGTTTTCAACTGCTCAGCCTTCTGGATGATTTAAACGCAGCCATGTTGTTGTTGGGTGACTTGTTGTTAGAGTACACTAACATCACTGCTCGTTAGGTGTGAAATTTTCATGACTTCAAGTATGAATTGTTTTATCAAACAGTTGAGATATCAGTAATTTATGTTGGTTTTAAGCCTCTCCATTTGAATTTTGATACTAAATAAAATGTAATGTGTGACAGTATTTTATAAAAGCTGACTCATATCTGGTTTTGTTTATGACAGACCTTCGCCAGGAGCTGGCTGTACGACAGAAGGAGAGACGACCATCTAGCAGCCTGGGCAAGGATGCAGATCGTCCAGATCTGCCGTGCTCCTCTTCGGTGAACACATCTATCCCCGTCACACCCTCCAAACCGATCAGCTCCTACATGACGCCTCCAAACTCCAGTATCCGGCGAGGTAGTTGACATTAATAACTAAGCTGGTATTAGAAATTAAATTTTCATACTATGCACTTAGCTGCTGCTGTCTGTTTTGTTTTAGGTGATGGTCTAACAGGGACTCCTCTCACTACATCTGCTAGAATATCTGCACTAAATATTGTGGGGGAGCTGCTGAGAAAAGTTGGGGTAAGAGTTTCTATGATTACATTCAAAACAAAACACGACCTTGGATTTGCATGTTTGAGCAGACTTTTTGTGTGATCCCTGTCAGAATTTGGAGTCGAAGTTAGCATCTTGTCGAGACTTTGTATACGACACCACTGTGAGTAGACCAGCGCTCCTACCTGGGTCTGGTAGTCCTCCAAGTTCAGAAGCTGGTCCTGAGGTCCAAGCCAGCAGTTTTAGCCCTCCTCAGTATGACAGGTGAGGGAGAAGACACCAGAACACCATTTGGTTTTGCTTATTCGAGGATATGTTCATGTCCGGGTTGCTCATGTGTCTATCTGCCTTTTTTTGGCTTTCAGTTTGGTGAAGAGGTTAGAGTTTGGACCAGCTCCTCCAAGAGGGCTCTCACAGGGTCCCCACTCTCCTCAGGGAGGGGTCAAGATCCTGCTATAAGAGGAGAAAAATGGTGAGACACCACCGTTCCAACCCTCCTCCCTCTTTCTCAAGCTACTGTAACAGGACTTTGAGCTAAGCTGCTTTCTCTTGTTGCCTCTTAACCTGTGGAGCTAGTTTAACAAGAAAACGTCTTATCTTGCACCAGGGTCTTCACGGCAAGTAGATCGGCACCATCCATCAACGTATGGACTCCTGCTGCCTCAAGCTAATACGTTATCATATCACAGGAAGCAGCACCACGGCTTGAAGATCCCATCATTCACACCATAAATTCCACTGTGCAGTGTCTCAGACCTTCTATGCTTACTGCTTTCTGTGATGAATCAAGCACAGCAGAACCCACAAAACTAATTTAGTGTAGCTGCTGCACTCATTAATTGATAAGGACCAGTTAATTACAGGCACTGGAAAGTGACTCAGTCATAGGGACCAAGAAACTGGATTGTGATTTATGAGTTCAAACCAAAGCTGTGATAAAAGAAAAAGTCAGAAGCTGTTTTCTTTCTCCATATAAAAAATATGCTCATTTAAGAATAATGTTGAGGTTTAACATGTGTTTTCTTTGAACATTGGCTTGCAATGATCAGTTGTCAGATTAATTTTTTGTGTGAGATTCCAGACTGAGTGAATTAATGAGCTGAGAAGAAATAAGTTTTAGTATTTTAGCCTCACTGCCTTCATTAGTGATATTACCTCATCATTTTTGAGCCTTGCTTTGCAGTGACTCCCCCCCCCCTCTGAATTTAGTATTAATGAGCATTCAGTTTGTTGGAATGGTTTCTTCCCAAATGCATTATCTAAGCAGATTAGTTTGGTTTTGAGACCTTCTATTTTGGTCAGAAATATGTTTACGTGCATTTTAAATGTCTAGTTTTAGTGTAAATAATGCAATTTTTCCCCCTGTAGTGTTATGTAAACATGCCCAGTGTCTAACTTCCAGCAGTCTGTTTGGTAGATCATGGACAAATTCTGACTACTATTCAAAATGAGACCACAGTTGAGGAGTTGTCACCATCTGAAACCACACAAACCTCAAAATTTTCCTACCGCTAATCAATCTAAGGGCTGCATGGTGGTGTGATGGTTAGCACCGCAGCCTCACAGATATACCGTCCAGATACATGCATGTTAGGTTAATTGGTCACTCTAAATTCTCCCTAGGGCGTGTGTGTATGTGTGTGAATGGTTTGTCCCTTTGTGTGTTGGCCCTGCAATGGACTGGTGAGCTGTCCACGGTGTACCCTGCCTCTCCCCTGCTAAAATGCTGGGATAGACTCCGGCTTACCCATGACCCCTAATGGACAAAGCGGTACAGAGAATGAATGAATAATCAAGCTAAGGCCTGGTACACACATAACGATTTTTGGGCTGTTTTTGTCTAGATTTTGCCTCTTCTCGACCTCAGATGGCACACGCCTGATCATCGTGTGATTTTCCCTGTCCAATTATCATTTGGTCTGTGGTGTGTTACGAGCCAATTTGTCCAGATAGTCCGCTCCAAAACTGGTCGTAGTCGACAACTGGGAACATTGAACATGTTCAATATTTCCGAGCCCATTTCTGAGGAACGCCAACGACTCGTGCATTGTGACTGCATGGATGGTAACGTGGTATGGAATGTAGCCAATCAGAGAGCGAGCTGGCTGGAGAACAAGGAAGTAAACAAAGTCCATGTTCACGCTGTCTCCAGTCTGTTATTTTTTTCAGTTTTGGCTTTTTATGTGAACAGTAGTCCCAAGACCACCATGATTCTCTCGTCCTATATATCCTCTGCCACGCTGTGTGTTGTGTTTTCCGATTGTTACTATGTTTCTTCTTTGTTTTTTGCCGGTTGTTGCTATGGTTCTTCTACGTTTTGACATTTATCTGGTTCAGATGACTAGATTGTAGATGAGTTGCGGGACAGCATCGTTATGTGTGTGTTGTCCTGTGATTACATTTTCGAAGCACACCACACACAGTACAATCAAAACAGATTTTTTTTTATCTTCACGTGTGATGTCTTGACCAGAAAAAAAAATCTCATAAGATTGAAATAATCGTTATGTGTGTACCAGGCCTGAGCCCTTCGGGATTTATCAGACTTATCAAACAAATTAAAGATTGCGTTTCTTCTTTTTTCCCAGGCCTTTTATTCATTTTTACTGATCATAGTTGGTATTTTACTGCAGTGGACTGGCGGCCTGTCGACGGTGTACCCAGCCTTGTACCTGGTAGCTGGTGGGATAGTGACCCTGCACTGGAATAAGCAAGTATAGAAAATGGATGGGAGGCATTTTACGATTAGATTGGCAGAATTGTGAGTCACAGCTGATCAGTTTTGAGACACAATGACAATTATCCAAAGCAACAGGGACACTTTGAGAAATCAGTGACAAAATATACAACTGTCTGATGCAAAAGTGAAAAATCTATGTTCCCCCCCGTCCCTTCCAGTGTTTACTTGTTTTATATGTTAGTAATAATTCACTTGAAGCGTTCTGGTTAGTGTGTACTGCAGGTAAGACTGACTGCTCATCAATACCTCTCAACCTAACTTGAAAAAAAAATCCCTTTACTAACATACTGATGTTGGTTGTCTGCTTTTTTTTTTGTTTATTTTTTCTTAATAAGGGAAAGTATATTTCCTTCTGAGTATCTGTTTCCTGCCAGACTTGTCTCAGATTCGTTTTTTTTTCTTGTATGCAGAAATGATCAATGTGACAAGTAGTTTTAAGATTTCTGCCTCAGAGATGAGATCTGTCATGCTGTAGATTTATGATCTAGTCTTTGAGGAACCTTTTTTTTTTAAAATAAGTTTTCTAATTTTTTTTAGCTAATAAATTTAGATGGGCACTATTGAATGTATACAAGTAATTCTCTTATAGGTTTGGGAAATCCACTCTGCCATCAAGGGTTACATGAACGTTTGGGAGAAGACATGAAGCAATAATAGATTTAAACATGTTAAAAGATAAGCACAGTTAATATCTGCAGATATGTAGAGCCTGTATTGAATACATTGCTCCTGCTTTGTTTTTTTATTTTTTTTTTTATGGAGTTATAGTGAATCTGGTGCAATAGCCGGGTGTTTCCTGGAAATATTTTCTGGTTAACCCGAAATTGCCATAACTGCCATCCATCAGCTCATTCAGCAGATGGTACTGTTACGTTTTCACACTGTAGCCAGAGTATAGGGACTAAATCTTGACATGAGAACTGAAGTTGTATTTGCTGTTTAGTCTCTTTTGGGCAAAGAGGAGCTAACTAATTGTAATACTTGACCTCTGTGTTCTGGGTGTTTGTGTTCAGCGCCTCCTCAACTGCTTCTGTACGTGCCTGAGGTATTATACCTGTCCGTTATCCTGCTGGTTTGCAGTTGTTTTCCTATTGTTCTGAAGAAGTCACAAAATTGTGAATCAATTCAGTTACTGAACAAGAAAGAAATTAAAAGGAAAAAGTCCATTTTTTTAATGTCTTTATTTCTTGTGCAGGTGTTCAACAATTAATAGATACAAAAGGTGTCATGTAAACATTAGTTGATGATATATAACATTATCAAATGAGATTTTTTTTTTATATCTGAGCAAAGGGGAGATATAAAATAATACAATTGCTGTTAAGTGACCAAAATTGACAATTGGATCATGATTTTATTTATGACGTGACCCTAAATACTTCTCTGACCTCAGTCTTAGCCATTACAAGACTAAAAGATATCTAAATTGAAACTTAGTACAAAAAAATCCAGAAATTTATGTTTGGTGGATTATTTCCCCCCTTTAATAATACCAGTTCATCTTATATTATACATTGCTGGAAAGCCTGATTAGTTACCTTTACAATGAGGTAGAACTTGTTAAAAATTGCACTTCTGTTTAATGAATAATGCAGCTAATGTGAGCGGAATCTGCCCAAAAAATGTGCCAAATCCCCTGCAATATTCTTATCTTTATTAGCTGTGTTGCTCATTTCACAGCTCATTGCACCATCCTTTCAAGTTCTACCTTGTCGTAAAGGTGACTAATTGGGCTTTCCAACTGTTTATAATACAACACCAGCTGATTTCATTAAAGGGGGTAGATTTAAAAAAAAAAAAAAAAAATTTTGTGCCAAGTATATAATGGCACAGTTAACTCTGCAAAAAATGTAAAACAGTGACTAAAAGAAAATATGTTGTAGGGGCTAAATATTTTTTGGGAAACAACACTGATTGGATTTAGAAATGACTACATGTTCAATCTGAACCCAGTTCAGTGCTGCTCTGAGAGGGTAACAGCAGTCACAGGCAACAGGACGACAGTCGCTCATAGTAGTTACACATTTTTAGATTCACTTTTCTCTGCTTTACACTTAAGGCAGGTGGTAATTAGAGGCACCAAGTTTTATTATTATTATTGTGTACAAAACTTGCATAAGAAAGAAAGTCATTCAGTGCAGTAACAAACAGTGTAAGTTAAAAACTAAACAAACAGCAAGTCACACATGAGCAGAGCCACCAGAACAACTTTGTGGATTAAGTCCTGATTGTTTTGTGTAAAGAACATGTGCTCCAAGATAAGATCACTACTGGGAATGAGAGAAAATAACATATTTTGAAGTGATGTGGAAGAAAGCAAAGCAGGCTTTTGAAGTAACTTTTTGTTTTAAGTGGTGGACGTTGCCCTGAACAGTAATTCGGATATCCTTAACATCCCCTCACTCCGAAGACTTTGTTCCATTGAAGTCGGTTTGGGAGTCGAGTTCCTCCTCTGAGGCATCCTCAACCACCCTTCGGCTTCCGCCCATGCGTCGCTGCGTGCTGCCAAAGGAGGGTTCATTTCCACGCCTGCAGAGCCACAGAAGTGCACACACAAGACACGGGTACAAACAAAAAAAAAAGAAACACATTGTCACATTTAGAGGACGTGCTGGGGTCTGTGCTTGTTGAGGTGCGTTTGAAAACCAGTCAGGTGTTGCACAATGCAGGAAGGATCGATGGAATACAGAATGTAACAGGCTGTGCTTCGGTTACAGCTCAAGCTCGCTGGTTATCTTTGTAACTCATTTAAGTCCTTGCACAGGAAAATGAGTTTGGTTTATGACATTTAAACCAAGCACTGAGAGAAACACGGCCATCAAATCAAGGGAATAAGAACTAAATAGAGAGATTTAATATTTAATAATTTATTTTAAGTTACTGGAAGCTGATAAGCCGCATTTCTCACAGTTAGCCTCAATGAAAGAAATGAGTGTTAAAAGTGCATGGAGGATGAAAAGTCATTGTAAATGAATGAGAAATGATGATGGGGCATTTTTAGGTGCAGAGGTACCTGCTGTGTTACTCCTTAGGTTCAGGGTTGCCTCTGTAATAGAGATGGACATTACTGTTTTGGTTTTTCTCAGAAATTGTGTTGAGATCTTCCTCCTCAATGATTATAAATGTTTAATACGTGTTGTAGTGCTTTAAGGTTTGTTTACAATCCTTATAAGATGACTTCGCTGACAGAGTGCCCTTTAGCACTTTTAAGAGTCTTGAACCACCCCTCATTTCTTTGTTTTGTTTCCTAGGAGCCAAACTTTGATGTAATCTTTTATATAAAAAAAAAAAAAGGCCTTGATGACTTTTTGAGGAATATGGCTTTTACTTGTTCAGGCACTTAAGAGTGACCTATGAATCATTCAAGCATAAACACCCAAATCAAGGGCTGAACCAGTTTTATGTCCACAAGTAGCAGATAATTCAACTAGTTTAAGTGGTATCTTTTAGGCATTTTGAAAGAAGAGTGTTGCAAAGTCAAATGATTTGTTCTGTCTTTAGTTGCATATAGAGGAAGAGCGATAGAAACAGATGTTTATTGCTTCTAGTATTTTATACCTACATTCAGTTTAAAGACGGAAATAAGGGGGTCATGTTTGTGCAGAATGGGGGGGTGTGTTTGTGTGTGTGGGTGCATGCGACTGTTTTTTTATTAAATATGTAATTATTTTGATGTGTGTAAAGGCTTGTTTCATTTTTCATGTGCATGAATTGTTTTTTTCATCATGTAAAGCCCTTTTTGTTGCCTTCCTTCAGTGCTTTATAAATAAAGTCTGGTTTAATTTGATTTGATATCTGGAAAATATCAGATTTCACAGAATCTGAACTAATGGAGGACAAATGAGGATGTGTCAAGACTGCAAGAAAAAATACAGGGGATGAAAAGTAACAGGAAAAAACTGACGTAGGTCATGAGAGATGCATCACATCCTTCTGTTCACTGAGGCCTCATCAGAAATTGTCTCCACTGAGGCGATTCTTATGGCTGCATACTGAACTTTGGTGGATTTTTCCACGTTGGCGCCCCCTAATGAAGACTAATTCAGCAACCATCTTGCATCCTGCCTCTTCTGAGCTTATAGAGCCAGTAAAAGTCAGTCTGATGCTGACTCTTGTCTTATCTTTTGCTCTGTCCCTGTTTTTTTTCTCCTCACTTCCTTTGACAATGTACTCCTGTGTTTTTTTTTTTAGCATAAGTGCACATTCAGTACAGCTAGTATGTTGAATATGTTGTGCTGTTACATGGTGCTTCAGGCTGGAAAATTTTGAAGCAGACTTCTTCAGAAATATTTTGTGTCACTGTGATATCAAAATGAGGCAGAAGCTCAGTTTTAAGGTCAGAAATGTATGCAGTGTTGCTTTAAGGAAGGGAAACGAGTAGAAAAGGCTGAGGTATGACAAATAATACAAAAACTGGATTGAAAACCAGTGGCGACAAGTCTGATAGAAGGATAAATCCTCCCCAGAGCCCAGACCTCTAAATTATTAAAGCAGTGTTGTTTGGAAAGTCCTTGTTGCTTTGGAAAGTCCTTCAAGGAACCTGGAGAATTATTCCTGAAGAAATTACAGGAAAGCTGGATTTATACTGGGTGGTTATGCAGAAGTAATGCGGTTTGTGATTACGTGTTTCTGGATTTCTGGAGTTTCTTGCTGAATTTTCCACAGAAGAGAAACTGCAACACGATGGCGTAACCATACGTTCGAGTGCAAGAGCATATTTTACAGGTGTCAGCTGCACCGGCCCTACCGAATGCAGATGCCGTGTGGGTATAAATTTAGCTTATGAGAGTTCAAACTCTGTTGAAGAATAAGGGTGTCACATGTAAATGTACTTTTATGCCTATTAGAGTTACACAAACTCTGATTTTTGCATTTTATACCAGATTTCTGTTAATGTTTGAGCATGTTTTAGTGAATCACTGCACCTGTTTCTCACTTTGCTGCCAATATATATTAAAAAATAAATAAATAAGGAATGGCTCAAGACTTGTGCACACTGCTGTAGGTGGTCTGAGGACAGTTGTAATCTTAATGTAATTGATATGTTTTTCCAGCTGAATCTGTGTTCTACTTTAGCACCACAGAAATAAGAAAATGAAGAAGACAAAAACACCAGGAACAGAAACATGAAAACGGACCGGCTCTTCGGTACCTCACCCTACCTGAGTTTGCTCTTGAGAGAGTTGACTTCGCGGCTCATGGCGTCATTGGCCTCGGTGGCCTCATCCAGCTCCCGCTGCAGCTTCCTGCGGGCAGCTGTTGCGCGCTGAGACTCCTCCTCTGACTCTTCTAGCTGCCGCTTCAGCTGCTTCATGCGAGAATTTGCTTTGTCTGCCTATTTTGTATTAACAGAGAGAATTTTCTGAGTTAATACGCAAAACTGTGCATCTTTTTCTATGTTTTGTACGACGTCTTGTGTTTTTACCTGGTCTTTGTACTGCTCTGCCTGCTTTCTCTCGTCTTCCACCTGCATCATCAAGTCTTTGAGCTTCTTGTCCTTCTGGCGCATACTCTTGGCACTTGCCTGCTTGTCCCTGTGACAAAATGGGCAAAAGTTTATTGAGCACACATGTAAATTCCAGGTTTAGCTTATCTGTATATGAAACCATTTAATAGTTTATATAAGTTTTGGCTATCAGACAGATGCTTTGTGATCTTCTTTGTCCCAGACCTGTTCTCCTGCTCCAGCTGCTCCTCCAGCTGTGCCACTTTAGTCTCCAAGGCAGAGATGGAAGACTTGAACTTGGACTTGACCTGGTTCTCCATCTCTTGGAGCTTGGCCTTCAACTCCTTGTTCTGGCGCTCCATTTGCTGTCGAGCACTCTCGTTCTTCTGTGAGGTGCTGCGCTCCGCTTGCAGCTCAATATTCAGCTGATCAACCTGAGGATGGAGCACATCCAGAGTAAAGGTCAACGCTAATTATTTTATCAAGTCATGGTAGTAGCTTCTCCAGCCAGGTCACCTGCTGCGTGCTCTTCCTCAGCCTGTCATTAAGGATTTCCATGTTGCTCTGCTCCTCCTCCAGCTCCTCTTCTAGCTGGGCGATCTTCGCTTCAAGGCGACGCTTCTCATCCGTCAGAGCCGACCTGAACACGCGGACCACAGCAGGAAATGTCACCATCAATTGTTTTCTTTGTTCACTTCACAGATAAAGCAGCAGCATGAACTTTTCACCCACTTTCCAGAAGAATTGCTTGCCAACTCATCGTTCAATTCATCTCTCTCAGCTTCTGCCTGCTTTCGTGCTCTTTCAGCTGCAGCCAGTTCCTAAAAGTGGATTAAAGGTGCATCCAATTATTTGAAGCCTCACGTCACAGTGAAGTTATTACCTTGTTAGGAATCTGCAGCGTTACCTCCTGTAACTGGATGAGCTCAGCCTCCAGGCTCTTTGCCTTCTTCTCGCTCTCCTTTGCAGTGATCAGCACCTCCTCCCGTGCAGCTCGGGCATCCTCCAACTCCCTCTGGTAGTCCTTCATCTGGGCCTGGACGGAGCAAGGGAAACAAAAATATACAAAGAGAGAAACAGGGAGAGAGATGAGACATCAAACTCAACAACTACTTAAACAAGAGCTTTGACCTGTAGCCAAGTGATGTGTATAAGAGCTCTACAGAGCAAGTTCTGTTTAATTATAAGGCTGCAATCCTAAAGTAAACTCTTGCAGGAAGCTCATAAAAGGTGTTATATTTAAAGAAAAAGTAAAATAAGTCACAGATATTGCACAAAACTGCATAATTTAACAGCTTAAACTTTCTGCCCACATAAAAGTTTTGGTATCATCCCCAACGTAGACTGATCATCACTGAAAATTTTTCTTCAACCCACTCTAATCTCGTTTTCTTCTCTTTATAGTTCATTTTCCTTTCACTGATTTTGGTGGCTTGTTTCAGTTTATTTAATTGTGGATTTCTCATTTTCAAGGCATACTGCTTTAAGTTTTCTGTCCTTTTTTTAACCTGTATTTTTACCTTTTACAACCTTCCTATGTTATTTGTTCTTGCTCCAAATGTAGACACAGCTAAGCTGACATCCTGAGCTACAGTCTGACTTGAATCACTTTATTGAAGGAGTTCTTTAAATGGGGCCATGCTTCATCAGTCATCTAAAGCAGCTCATTAAAGGCTTATGAACTCTCTTTTTACTAAAGACTCATTTACATTTGGACTTGAGCTGGTATCTTTGTTAGAAATGCAAATGATAAGGTGATTCAGTAATCGTTTTCTCTATCTGATCTATAAAAAACCAAACTATTAACTACAACAAATGTATTAAATTGTTTTGAATTATTGTAAAAAGACAGAACCTTCAGGCCTGCTGAATCTACTGCTCCATCCTTTCTCACCCACCTGGAGTTTGCGGAGCTGCTTGATGGCTTCGTCTCTTCCCTTATTGGCCGTCTCAATCTGTCCCTCCAGATCCTTCATGTCTGTCTCCAGCTTCTTCTTGGCTGCCGCTGCCAGAGCTCTCTGTTTGCGTTCATCCTCCAGCTCTGTCTCCAACTCACGGACCTGCCATCAGAACACATCGTTTATCGTTCCAGCTGTTTTGAAGCCGTTTCAGGCTGGATAAGATTACATACTCCTGGCGGAAGGATAAAAGTTTTTAATGCCTCTTTACCTGCTTGACCAGCTGCCTCTTCTTCTCCTCGCCCATCTCATCCCGTCCTTGGAGGTCTCTTTCGAACTGGGCTTTAAGGGCCTGCATGTTAACCTCCAGACGCAGCTTGGCATCCTCAGCCGCCTGCAGCTCGTCCTCCAGCTCCTCCAGTTGGGTTTTCATCTCTTCCACTTGTGCCTCCAGGCCTCGTTTGGACTTCTCCAGTTCGTGCACCTGCCATCAGTATAAATATGTATATTTTTAAAATGAACAGAAATGCTCTTGAGTTAAATAAATTCTCTTTGTGATTTTTCAGCACTAACATTTTTTCCCACATCATCCTTGGAGCTGATAAGGTCCTCCATCTCCAACCTCAGGGCTTTGTTGGCTCTCTCCAGTTCTTCTCTGGCATCTTGGGCTTCTTCCAGAGCTCTTGCTAGAGACAGAGCCTTGGTCTCTTTCTCTCTGGCCTCAGCTTCTGCCCGATCTCTCTCATCCGCATATTTACTAGAGATGCTCTTCTCCTCCGCCAGCATCTGGAGGTCAGAATGGATAGTTATTATGATGGATTAATGGGACTGTTTCACTGTTTAAGAGGTCCTTTTCATGCATTAACATTTTACAACATCAGATTCAATTATCATCTTTAAAATCTAAACAGGGACCAAAATCCTGAAAGTTTTAACAGCTTAAGGTTTTGTTATCCTTTAATGCTAGAAAAGCACAAAGTACTCACATTTAATTCTAATTTGTACTTAGCCAGTTTTTCCTGATTTCTCTGACCTGGTCAAACTTCTTCTGCTTCTTCTCCAGGTTTGACACAATCTGTCTCTGGTTGTCCAGGTCCATCAGTGTGTCCTCCAGCTCCTGCTGCAGACGGTTTTTGGTTTTCTCCAACTTGTCGTAAGCTGAGGCCTTTTCTTCAAACTGAGTGTTAGCTGCCTCCAAATCTCTCTGCAGACGTTTTTTTCCCTCTTCAAAAAGCTCAATGTTTCCTGACATCTCCTCCAGCTTCTTTTTTGCGTCTGATAACTGAGCACAAACCAAAACTGTGTTAAAGATACATTTCAGTTTATTTGAAGCTTCTGCTTCTCTCCTTTTGATTTTGATGTTCTTTTTTTTTTTTTTTTTACACCTAAAATATCACTAGTGTGATTTCTGACCTGGATGTTGAGCGTGGACACATGTCTCTCCACATTCCTCTTGGCCTCCATCTCCTCTTCAAGCTGCTCCTGCAAACTGTTCTTGTCATCTTCTGCCTGCCGCAGCTTCGTGGAGAACTGCAGTTTCTGGCGTGTCTCCTCAGCCAGTAACTCCTGCAGCAACACAGCAGCTCAGTGCTTAATGGTTCAAATCACTTAGAATTATAGATATTTTTCATTGTTACAAGAAAGCAGTGACTCGTTTGCTGAATGTTTAAGCACATAATTTACCTGTGTGTCTTGGATTTGGGAAGTAAGGCTGGTAACATCTTTGCTCAGTTTGATGTTCTTGCCCTCTGCTTCATTCAGTAGGTTTGTCACACTCTCCAGTTCAACCTACCAGAGATTAACATTTTCTTAGAATTCATGTGTGGTACTCACATGGAGTACTGAAAATGAAAGACACTTACAGTCATCTTGGAGCAGCGCTCGCCCAGCTCAGCCTTCTGCTTCTCGCTGTCGCTGAAGCGTGATTGAAGATCTGTCACCTGACCCTCCAGCTTCTTCCTCTTGTGCTCCCCTTCCTGTTTGGCCTGAGTCAGTGACCGGACCTCTATAGTTAGTTCAGATGTTTCCTTTTCAAGGGCTTGTTTAGCCTTCTCCAGGTTTGTCTTCACCTAAGCAGAGGAAACAAGGGAAGATGTCAGTATATACTGTAGATAAGTGAAAATAAACTTACAGTGGTGTGCAAGTGTCTTGAGCCAACAATTTCTTTATTTGTTGTCAGCAGAACAATATAGGTGCAACAGTAATCTGACCCATGCAAACATGGATAAAATGCAATATATCTGGCAAAAAAATAAAAAAAAAAGAAATGGAACAGACAACAGGTGGAAATGAGAGACAATTAGCAAGACCAACCCTATAAAGGAATGGTCCAGCACAGACCATTTCCCTGTCTTCATCCTTTCTGGGTGATTTGTGGTCACGTCAGCATTTTGCCAGTGCTCCCACCACAACAGGTAACATGAGACTCTGACTGCCAATAGGTACCCGGATGAAACCTTCACTCATTGTCGGACCGTATGCTGCTGCAGAGGGACCTGGGTTTCTTCTGGTGCATGACAACGCTCGGCTTCATGTGTCTGGTGTGTGTCAGCAGTTTCTGCATGATGAAGACATCGATGCTATGGACTGGCCTGCCTGCCTTTAACTGGAACATGTGTTGTTTAAGTGTTCCCTTTATTATTTTGAGCAGTATTTTTCTTGCATAATATTAGCAAGCCTGAAAATTAAAAAAATTTGTTTGACTAACTTTGTTTTATTTCTCCAGACAAACTTTCTGTCATTTCTTTAAGTTGTGCTCAAGAATATTTCTCCAGACTTCTTGAAGGACTTTTTCTGCCTTTTGTTCTGATCTCAGTCCAGGTGATCCCACACTGCTTCAGTAATGTTGAGGTCCAGGCTCTGGGGAGGATTACCCACTCCATTTTAAATCCAAATCTTGTGTCCTTTCGCATTCCTCAGCCTTTTCTTCCCATTTTCCTTAGAATGGCTGCCATTCTGTGAAGACCATATCTGATGAGCTTCAGTGAACAGTAGATGAATCAACTGAAGGGTTAGATGCATTTCTCTGGGCCGTTCTAAGGTTTTTCTTGGACTTTTCTGGACCTGGGAAATTGCTTTTAGATACAGTTAATTTTAAGCCTTTTTTTTTTTTTTTTTTAAAAGGCCTGACACTTCTATTGTCCTCTACCTGCTGCACACCAAGCTGAGATATACCAAGTTTTCAGGCTGCAGTTATTTGGGAATCATCTTGCAAAAATACTATTTTATATTTGTAAAACTTATTTTTGTTGTTTTTGTTGATGTATATAATGAAATATTAATAAATACTGTCTGTGACAGGCTGCTATAAACAAAGAGCCTAATGATATAACTGGTTCTTTTCTATTTCACTATATGTGTACAGACAATACTAGTTTATTGCTTGAGTTAGATGCTTTTTAATGCTTTTGCAGGTTAGTGTTAAGAGCCTAACTCTGGCTTATTGACCAGTGCATTATGTGTGTATTAATGCAGGCCCACCCGTTTAGACTGCTCCAGCTGCTCGGTGAGCTCCTCCACGGCCTGAGTGTGTTTCTGTCTCATCTCCTGAACCTGAGCCTCGTGTGTGCGGTTCTCATCCTCCATGGCTCTTTTCAGCAGCGTCACTTCTTGCTCACGTTTGGCTCTACAGAAAGACAGATTAAACTTGATCAGAATTTTACATATTTAGCATAATATACTTTTGATCGTTATCAGAGGCACTATCAGCCAAATATTTAATATGAATTAAATTTATATAAATCCTTTGAATACATATTTGCATACTTCAGCTTATGGTGATGTACCTTAGCTCCTGTTGTGTGGCAGTGGTGTCCAGGGTGTCCTCTAGCTCAGACTTGAGGGCCTCTAGCTCCTCTCCCAGGTCCCGTTTGATCTTCTCTGCTTTATTTCTGGCCGCTCGCTCAGAGTCAAGGTCCTCTTGTAGGTCGGAGATGTGTCCCTCCAGCTCTCTGATCTTCTTCAGCGCGTTGTTTTTCTGGGCCGTCTCATCTTCTAACCTGAGAGAGCAAAGATACTAGTTATCTTGACAGAAAAGAAACAGTTACGATGAAAATTTGGTGCTTGTAAAAGAATGACTCAGAATCTGGCATCACCTGGCCAAAGCGTTCTGCAGTTCCTCCTCCTTCTTGGCAAGCTGCGCTTTGAGGTCAGCGATCTGGGCCTGCAGGTCGGCTATCTGCTCTTGTAGATCATTGGACTCAGCCTCCAACTTGCGCTTTGCCTTATCCAGCTCCTGGCGGGTCTTTTCTTCTTTTTTTAAGCGGACTAAAACAGGAGAGTGAGACAGAGAGAGCATTAAAAAATCTACATAACACAGCTTGCATTGTATTAGCAGAAATGGTTATGGTAATGCATAAAAAGATGATTACCTTCCAATTCAGAAATCATGGATTCATGTTTATTTTTGAGCTTGGTGAGGTTCTTAGATTTTTCTTCTTCTTCTGCTAAGGTTGCACTGAAGTCAGCAATTCTTTCCTCCATCAGCTTGCGCTCCTACAAACATCATATATAAACTGTCTTAGTAAAGACTGACTTAGGTCTCAAATAAATGGAGATATCCAAAAACCTACCTTAAGAAGCTTGTTGTTCTGGTCTTCCATTACCAGAACGTCCTCCTCCAACTTTTTAATCTTTCCTTCACACGTAACCTTTTCCAGCTGCAGCTTTTGACGGGCATCCTCCTCCTCTTCTAAATGTTCCTCCAGTTCCTGCACATGAAATAACTCTCAGTCTCTACAGCAGCATCTTCATTTGTCACATTAAAGGTAGCTGAACACAGAAAAAAAAACTGCAATAACAGATATCAAGACTGATATGTAGACCTGCATCTGCTGTTGCATCTTCTTTTTATCCAGCAGCAATGCCTGAGCGCGTTCCTCCTCTTCATCCAGCCTTGCCTCCATCTCATGCAGGATTTCTTCCAGCTCTTGTTTCTTAGCTGCCAGACGGACCCTCATCTCCTCAGCCTCTGCAAACAGCTCTGTCTCTGCCTGAAGCTGCTCCTGAAGCGCGTTCCTCTCCTCAACAATCTGTAGGACACAAAGATGGAGGCTGTTTAGTTTCAGCATTAGTACACCACTCACAGTATCTTCCTCTCTCTGGCTTTCTGTCACTGTTTCATTTAATTATGAGAAATTAAACTGGAAGCTGGACCCAGTTTTAGGAAGACAAACTCATTTAAGGAATGTGTTTCATTCTTTACTTGAGTGTGTTTTAGGGTGATTTCTTTCAGCTCTGACTCAAACTTTGTGGCCACTTCTTTGGCTTTCTGCAGCTCCTCGTCCTTCAGACTCATCTCCTCCTCCTGTCGGGTCACTTGCAGCAGAGGCTTGACCTGTTCAGAGGAGGAAGTAACACCATCTTGAGCACCATATAAAAGCAGTTTTTAACTTTCTGAATTTCTCCTTTAACTTATTCTACATAAAAATACAAATATAGACAAATATAAATGAAGGTGGCCCACTGACCTTTGTGAAGAGCCTCCACCACTGCCAGTTTCTGAGTTTGAGGTAGGCGGCACAGTTCCTCTGGATCACTTTCATGGCTGTCAGCTGCTGTTGCCTCTTGGCAAATGCCCTTTAAAAACACATCAGTAAAAACCATTAAATACACTCTTCTAATTTATGGTGATAAAGACAGAAGGAAAACAGAGTGCCATCGTGTAATCCTCCCTCTAATGTTGAATAGATGAAGCCAAATTACTGTCCAAAACACTTGATGTGGAGAGCACGGCTCATCACAGGCAGTTGTTTTCTAAAGAGTAAAGTATGACTTTGGAGAAATTTATTTTCATACTTTCTGGCCAGGAAGCCTCTCGCCTGAGCCTGGAATGCGATGATGATCACAGTGATCTTCAAATCTCTCTCCTCCTCAAGTTGGGCAAGTACTCCTGTACGGAAGAAGATTTTACTTTGTCCAATCCTGTACAGGTTGGGGTCCAAGTCCAGATGCTTGATCTACACAGAGGATCAGTGTGAAAGACAAAATAATTACTTCAATGTATGTTAAATTTAATAATTATGGATAGATATGTTGAACTTTTGCCCTCACCATGAGGCAGCAGGCTTGCTTGCCATCCATAAAGCCTTTAGGAATAGCACTTGCAGCCAAGATCTCATAGCTGTGAAAAGATAAGGAGATGTCACACTTGATACAGCAATGTCAGGAAGCAGATTTAAAACCTGGTGCATGTTGTTCATCATTCACCGTTGGCGGAACTCCTGGAAGACGATTCTGTTCGGGAAACCTTGTCGACAGATTCGGATTCCCTCCAACACACCGTTACACCTCAGCTGCTCCAGGACCAGATGAGCATCCAGCTTCCCTGCCTGAGAAGATCACATTTGATTAGCTAAATGGAAATAGTGTAATTTCTTCTATTTCCATTGCTGTATTTCAAAGTTTATGCTTTTCTGAACATCTGTACCCTCTTCTCGTGGTTTGGGATGATGCATCTAACAAAGTTGGGCTGCGTGTTGTGCAGTGTGGTCATGAGTTTTCCCAGAGACTCCTTGTAAAGCTGTCCTACAGTGCGGAACATGCCCTTCTTGGTTTTTGAGGCGCTTGGCATAGAGCTGTCTGTCATCTTGGCTAGCGTGTCGAGACCCACAACTCTGTCCGCTGAAACACACGACACACACACAACAATGTGAACAAACCGCTTGTGTTTGCTCTACAGTCTGCTGTAAATCGGTTTCAGATCAGTCAGGTTTTGTGTGTGTGCGTTGGTGTTCACACTTCTCACCATCCTTCCAGAGGTCCTGCACAAACGGGCTGGAGGAATTACTGAGCAGCGCTGTGACGTTGTCATTCAGGGGATCCATGTTCTTCGTCAGCCAGGCTGTGGCGTTATAGTCTACCTAAAAACAAACATCGATAATATGCAGGCTTTACTGAAACATATTATCAGATGGAAAAGGAGAAACACTTTTAACCATGTTTCTCATCTGTCTTTGGTACTGTGTTATGTTTTTTTCAATATGTAAATGAGGGATGATAAGTCCCTTTTTTTTTTGTTTTGTATATCAAGGACAGCAAAAGACTTAAATTGGTTAGGAGAGCCGTGTCTATCCTGGGTTTCCCCAGTGTGGCAGATAGATAGATAGATAGGTGGCAGATCGAAGGATATTGGCCAGCTCCACCTACCTGATATATCCTGCTGTGGTGACCTTCAGTACAAGACTTTAACACCCTGACCACAGCCATCAAACTGTATAACAGCTCTCTATAATAACACCACACACTGATTCAGTTTGTTCAATCAGTCTTATTGCTCCTACATCTGCTCTCTTTCATGTGCAATATATCTTAATTATGTTTTTTTAATTATTTTATTTATGTTTGTACTGTCCAGTCCAAAGTATGTGAATATTTATCAAATACTGTCAATACTGTGTTTGCCCTATGTTTTTTTTACTTTTGCTCTGTCTTTTACACCTAAATTTCCCTGGTAAAGACTTGTCTAGAGAGAAATGAAGTAAGTGAAGCCTCACACATGCTACTTTCCTCTAATGTTGTTAACTTTGTTGTCTTTCAGAATCTCTAGTTCTGTTTCAAAAGCTTGTATGACAACATGTACTTAACTCTAATAGCTTATTCCTGAATAACTGCCTTTTAAAATAACGCTCCTTGAAAACTATGTTAAAGGAATTTTCTGTCCCCTTTATTTCTTTTCTCACAATGACAAGTTTGTAATATATTTAGTCGTCTGGTTTTTGGTTATTATGACATTCAAAGTTTTAGTTCATGCTAAATGTAGAGAATCACATAAAAGGGAATCTGTTTTCACTCACTTGAAGCTTTATAGATACATACATACACCATTTTCATTTATTTATTTGGGTTATTCTATTTTTATTTGAGGATATTGAAGGTTGGACTTCAGCTTCTCTATGGATCCCTTCATTTGTAACCAAGAGCTACGGCCTTTCAAATTTTAACGTTAAGTTTTTAGTTCCTCATTTTTATTTATTTATTTATTTTTGGGTGTTTCACTTTGTAAACATTTCCTTCCTCCTATGCTTTGTAAGCACATGTTAAGCTGTTTTCTTGTTTAGATACAAGTACCTCACTGAAATCTAGTGTATTTTAATTTGGTAGGTTACTGAAAAAGTCTTTTGTTTGTATTTTATTTTTTACCTATTTTATTAAGGACCTAAAAAATAAAATTATATGAATGTCTAAGTTCTCGCTGCCTTTTCTTTCTCCTTTTTGCATGCCTTAGTTCTGGGCCTATTTGCAGACCTCACGGCCTTCGCGAAGCTGCTGGCTCATTCCCGGCAGAGCTGGGTCATATCATCATCAGCAAAATTCATACTCACCTTCCCAGCATAATGAAGAATAGAGAACTCTGTTTTGCTTTTAAGCTGCTTCGGTTTGGCAAATTTCACATGGTTCCCTTGTGTGTTCAGGAGTTTCTCCACAAAAGAGACATCTGTGGCTTTGGGGAACCAACACTCCTCATCCAGCAGAGCCAGGATGCCGGGAGGGTTGTTCTGGAGAGATTACACAACTGAATTTAACAACAACAAACATACTAAATTTAAAAGATCTGTGATTAGCCAGAGAACTTGTTACTGCATTAGGTTCAGTTGGTATTGGGATTTATACGGTCTATGTATGACTTACAGGTCTCTCAATGAGCTCGATGCAGGGCTGCAAGTCAAGGCCAAAGTCGATGAAATTCCACTCGATGCCCTCCCTCTGGTACTCCTCCTGCTCCAGGATGAACATGGTGTGGTTGAAGAGCTGCTGCAGCTTCTCATTGGTGTAGTTGATGCACAGCTGCTCAAAAGAGTTGTCCTGCAACAAAACCAATTGCACAGCTGAAGACATGAATCACTTGCCTCAGTTTATTTGACAAAATTCGCTACAGTGCAAATATGGGCTGCTTGTTTCCTGAATCTTCCAAGATAAACATCTCTATACCTCAAAGATCTCAAAGCCAGCAATGTCAAGGATTCCCAGGAAAGATGCTCCCTGACGCTTGGTTTTGTCCAGAGCTTTGTTGACCCGGCCCAAGATCCAACGGAACAACCGCTCAAAAATAGCCTTAGCCAAGGCTTCAGTAGCAAAGTCGGCCTGACAAATACACAGAGAATGAGAGACTAAGGTATTCAGTAGGTACAAAATCAGCTGGATGACAGGTATGAGACATGTCTGTTACCTGTTCTTTGGTTTGTGCCTTCTGCACCACCTCCCTGCCCACTTTGATACGTGGGGTGAGGATGGCTCGGGTAAAGTCCGTCACATTGATGCCCTGCAGGTGACACACCTTCTGGGCCGCTGGAGAGGCAAGATGACATGTGTTTTATACTTAATTTTAAAAAAGGCAATCAATGAACTGTGTTTTAAATGGTCTACATAGATTTTGTACTAGTTGGGGGTAAAGGTGTCTAACCAGTGTTGTCTGGCATGGTTGCTTGTTCCTGGTTCCTCTCTTTCTTAAACTCAATGTTTCCAAGCTGCATCACTGTAGAGCAAACTTTTAATATATCTACAAGAGAAAAAACAGACAACAGCCAATACTGACCATTTTAGCCGAGTTAAAAGATGTGTTGTATGACAGGAAACTCAACCTCTCAAAGCCAGCAAGAATCATATGACATTTCATTTAAAGTGGTACCAATTCTCTCCTCTTCAGTTAGGCCCATGATGTTCATGGCCTCCATGGTCTCCTCGTACATCTCGTCGTCTTGCTGGCCAGGGATCTGAACGTGGCCAGCACTCAGGAAGCGGTAATTACTGAAGGGTTCCAGAAGAAGCTCCTCTGATTATCAAATAAGCAAAGATAAAGAGTTGTATATTATTCTGCAGAGTATTAATTGAAAATAACATTACTTAACATCACAGGTTTGTTTTCTGAGGACTAATTTAATTATTTTGATTTTGCATTAGTTGTAGAATAACAACAGCATCTTTCTGAGTTTGTGAGGAAATAGATATTTAGCATTTAGTTTTCTTACCGCGCAGTTTGTCCTTGGCACCAGCTATCATGTAGTAGAAAATGTGGAAAGCTCTTTCTGTCTTTGCCTGTCTGATACAGCGAGACTTCTCCAGCAGGTCTGAGAGCAACTAGTTAAAGAATATCATTTATTTCTACACCCAATTAGTCCAGTGCAGGTGTGTGTGTGTGTGTGTATGTGTGTGTGTGTTTCTCAGAATGAGTATATTGGATAAATGAATGAATGACTAAGGATACAAGTCTCAATGTTGGCTCCAACAATGTACCCGGTCACATCAAAGTTGATCCGGATGAATTTTCCCTGAGCGTGATGAAGACAGTAGAAGTTACGGGAGGAAATCGTGTGATTTCCAGAACAAAACAGCTGACTTTAAAAGAGAAAGAAATTGCAGAGTCACAGCAAAAAAGGTGATGAAATATTCTTCAAACTCACAAATCGAGAAGAGTTGTCATTTTTGATGGTCTTTGCATTTCCGAAGGCCTCCAGGATGGGATTGGCCTGCAGGAGCTGCTTCTCTAGCTCCCCCTAGTGACGACAGTGAAACACAGAAATGTTGCTGAGCACTGAGGCGGGGTGCACTAAGAAGTGTGAGGTAGAGAAAAGGTGGTTCATGGTGGTGTAAGGGTTTGTTTACCACTGATGTGAGAAAAGAAAAAAGTAGAAGATGAATAAATAAGCATCCTTAAGCAAGCTGGGAAAACAATATAATTCAAAGACTTCTCATCTTTTAAAAGAAGAGTCTGATTTTGAGTGTGGGCCTTAAAAAAAAAAAAAAAAAATAGAATGAGATAACCCCCCCCCCCCCCAAAAAAAAATCTTTTTGCTCAGTGTGTTGGTGAATTAAAACTGATTCTGATTCATAAACAGCTTTCTGGAGATTCTCTTCCAGTGTGACTGCAGATCGAGCGGACCTGCAAGTAGATCCAGGCGATGGTCCGTAAACGAGGCAGACACTCCATCACTTTGAAGAAAGTTAATCCTCATGATCAAAGTGGTTCCTCTCAGTCTGCATCCAGGTCAGGTGCTGCAGAACTCTACATAAACTTTCTAACTTAAAAAACCCCCTCCTCAGCAACTCAACTCAGTGAATCAGCTAAAGATGTAAAGCGGATAGGAGCTGAACTTTTCAATGAATTAGAGTGAGGTGTCAAACAAGATGAAGGTTTATTTTTAGAATATATATATAGTTAAAATAAAAGCCCTTTTTTCCTGCTTAAAGGTGAGAAATTGAGATACAGACCCACTGATGAGGTGCAACGCACATTTGGCAAAGCGGAGAGGAGGATCCTGTTTAGAGGGACACAAAAGAGGGAAAAAAAAGGAGACACAGCACAGCAAGATGGAATAAAAGAGAAATTTGCAGTTCAAAAGGAGTAATATTGTTTGAGACATTGTTTGAATACAACGAAGCAGAAGACAGATAAGCAGGAGGAGTAAAAGACAGAGCCCGATAAGGTAGAAAAAAAAAGAGAAAGATTTCCTCTAAAGCTATTTCTGTTCAGGTTAGTTTTGTGGGAGCCTTGACAACTTAGGCAGTTTTCCCTTCATAATACACTGTGGATGTGCGGCATCAGTGGCCAAAGACCTCACTGCAACAACTCAACAACCAAAACCAGCACCATCAACATGCATAGAACTGGATGACTAAGCCCAGTTGGAGTGTTTAAAAGTAAAAAAAAACTGTTATATTATTGATACTTCCAGAAACTCCACACAGTGCAAACACAGGGTCCAAAAAACGCTACATGACAAGATAACCAGTGCACACGTCTGTACATCTGGCTTTAAGGAAGATGAGGAAGAGTGGCAGGGATGGGAGGAATGGGGGAGGCCGGCGATGGACAGACAATAACATGAGATGGGCATGCTCACACTGTGCATGTTGATCTGTGAGAGACCCTTTCACTGTCTGGAAGGTTTCAGTTTCATCTCCGGTGGCAGTGAAAGGGTGTCCAAAGAAGACTGATGACACAAAAACGTAACATGAGGAACCACTTCAGTCCATCACTGGACGTCCATCACTGGACACTTTAAGGCTCGACAGGTAATTGTGTGTCAATGCTGTAATGATGATCATGCAGTCTGAAGGACCCAGTCAACAGAGTAAAAAGTTAGTGTTTCATGTTTTTGGATACATGGAAAACGGTATAACTCTGTGCAAAGTCTTGAGCCACCCTCATGTCCTTTTATGCTACCAGTAAAACTGAAATGGGTCCAGTGATTATTTAACATATGTCCAAACGCAAATAGAAAAGCAATATAAGGCAGGAACAGTTTTATAACAACATGTTCAGAAGTCAAACATTTGGTTTGACCACCTTTACCATTCAACACAGAGCCTGAATCCTCTCAAACTTTTTTTCTTTTCCCCAGGATTAGTTTTTCAGGCTTTTTAAACAATTTTCCAAAGCTCATTTTTAGATTTTGGCTGTCTTTCTTCTGTTCTCTGTCCCGATGATCCCATACAGCTTCAATAATGTTGAGGTGCAGGCTCTGGGGAGGATTCATCCCTCCATCAGACCATTTGGCATCCCTCAGCCTTTTCTCTCGTTTCCCTTCCATAAGAATAGCTTCATGAAAAACATTTCTGATGAGGCCTCAGCCAGCAGTAGATGATCAACTGAAGGCCCAGATGCATCTCTCACTTCACATGTAGTGAATTTTTTCCTATTTCTGATTTTTTGGGAATCACTTTGTTCCTTCTCTCTTTCTTCTTTCAGACAAAGTTTTGGTAGTAGATGTTTGTTTAACTTTGACATGTTGGACTGGTGTTTATGCTCTATCTCAGAAGCGTCACCTGACCGCTGTGACCTGTTGATCAGCTGTTATACCTTGGCGTGGCCAACCTGGCGGATGTGACGTTTCCACCAGGTTGGCCACGCCTTCCGCCGCCCAATGGTCCCTGAGGGAGAGATTCCCAGGTGTGTGAGAGCATGAAAGCTCCCTCATCCTGGTTGATTGTGTCATTGGCTCGTTTTCTGATTTCTATTGCCTCCCTAATCAGTTCTTTGTGTTTGTTTGTCTCTGCACCATTTATTTTTGCATTGTACCAGTCCAAGATGTGGTTGTTTTGTTTGCATCTCATTTCCAAGATGCAATTGAAGAATTACGTCTTTTTAACAGGCCATTAGTAACAAAATGTCCAAAGATACTAATTAAAAGTAATTATTTGCAAAACTGTTTTCCCTTGAATTAAATATATATATATATTATAATTGAATAATTTAAAAGAATTAATGTCAAAAGAAAAAGTCTGAAAGATCTTAAAAAAGCATGGGAACTATTGCTCAAGACTTCTTTAGATTACAAGAAATCCTGGGTCCTTGAAAAGCAAAATTGGATATAATGTAGGGTGGCTCAAAGTTTTTGTACAGTACCGTTTACCAAAACTTAATTTTTCTTGCTCTAGTTGATAAAGAATACAAAATAGATGACACTTAACAGAAGAACGCTACAATTTTACATCTTGACTGTCAGTGTAAGAAAAAAGAATTTAGTTGGAACAACTCAGTGACACTATCTTCATGCACTTTTCTAACCTATGGGAGAAACACACAAGCACCACACACAAAAACACACTCCAGGCATTCCCCTTTACTCACGTAGGCAAACTGTGATCCTGATTGTTGCTATTTGGAGGAAACGGCGATATAGAGTATTAAACTTGGAAGTTTCCCTTCACACGTTAAAGATTGAGGGACCTGGCTGACAGAATCTCTTCACACAGATACCTACAGCACTGCTGTCCTTCTTGCCTTTGTGAGAGGAGGCCACAACAGCTAGGTACTGGATGACCTTCTTCGTGTTCTCCGTCTTTCCGGCTCCGGACTCTCCACTAAGGAGAAAAGAGTGAGTAATAAAATGGATTAAAAGATAGGTAGAGAGAGTGTATGAGAGAGCCTGAAGCTGATCAGCGCTGACAAGCTTTCTGTTCACAGTTCAGCAACCCGGTTTAATTGAATGGAAATCATGTGCAGCCGAGATAACTCCAACAATGCCTGATGGGAGGTATAATTTTACTGCTCAGCATGTAACCTTTCATAATGCAGGGTTTACATGTTTCAGATTAAACGCTTACCTATTTTAGATTTAAAGGATATTAAAGGGTATGCACTGATATATGCTTTCTTCCTGAGAGTTTGAAAAAAGTGAGGCTTCATTTAGGAGTTACTGAACATGGCTAAAAAATATACTGAAATATAATAGATATAAAAAAAATCCTATTTTTTAAAGATGACTGATGGCTGTAGCATAGATCAGTGTGCTTAAAAACAAAGTATTAGCTGTTAGCTTCTTGCTTTAAATAATGGGTGCCTGTAAACAACAGAGAGGTGGTGGTCCGACACTTGGGAATAGAACCAGCGTGTTTACATGCAGCTGGACAAAACCTTTTATGGCACTGACAGAGTGACTGGGAGAGGGTCGGACTACTCAAGTCTAAAATATGTGTCCCTCTTTAAAATCTATATTACTTTAAAAATGTAAAAAAGGAGCAAGAACACAATCGTACTTTAAAAATAATAATCTTGAATACATGAAGGTTGATTAATCCCAGAGACATCAGCATGGATACATGCTCTGCAGTCAATGGTCCATAAAAGGAATGGGGTTCTCCTTGTGTTATGACTTGGCAGCGCAAAGAGGAATCTAATTACTCTGTAATGTTCAGCCCTGGTAAGGACATATGACATCCAGGCTCGTACTGCGGTTTACTCTGAGCTAACAGCTGGACTTTTTCATCCAGATGATTCTCCAGTGTCTTGTCCTGCACATCCTGCTCGCCCTTAATTCAGTTATCAGTTGGGATTTGACGTGAGAAGGCAACACTGTTTTACAAATTATAACAATGGCTGTATAAGACACAATTAAAGGTATTCCCTTCCTTGTGTCTGTCTTCATTCCTGGGTGTACTGGTCACTCCCGCTGCCCTCTTCTTTTTGCCAAACTCTGACCATGCTGTCAGACTTCGCCTTCATCTTCATCTTCCCCAGCTGTCCTGTCCTGTCCTAAACTACTACTGACAACCCTGCCACTATCAGAGTTTAGCTGTCATGACTATTTAATTACGGGACCTTATGTAGATCAATCAACACGTTATCTAAGTGATCTGTACTCCACAAGAGAAACCAACTGCTTTTACTCACAACCTCAAACCATTTTACAGCCGATATGCTTATTCCTCTAGTCCACTTTTTAAATTTAGCTTTACATGCACTGAATATCAGCCAGAGGAAACTCGTGACCTTGCTGAGATGACACGTCAGCATTTCAGGAGTGGATTTAGTAGATTCATGAGTATTTTCCATGACAAATTCCTGCTACTATGTGGAGGAATTTGCCAGGAGACACAGAGAGACCAGAAAATATGTTTGAACCCCACAAATAACAGTCATTAATTTTAAAATAAAACTCACGATACATCTAAATTTTGTGTTAATGTCTTAGATTTTAAATTGTAGCATGGCAGATTCATTTATTACATTTTTTATGATTTTTTTAACACTAGAATTTGACACTAACCTTGGTTTAATTAGATAATTAATGTGCTAATACATGTTAAGGAGTTATTTCTATCATCATATCTTTCTTCACAGCTTACATTAGGATGTTTTTATTAATCGTTGTTGCCTGTGCCTATGTTTTTGGGACTCTGCTTGAAAATTGCATACACATAATGAAATGAGTTAATCGTCTATCGCAAGCTCCATTCGAATACTTTGGGAGTCATATTAAAGGGAGATTTGTTAAGATGTGTAAGTATATGTGTTACTAATGAAGAATAAAAGTAGATGGCATATAACACAAATAAAAATGTTTCAGGACACTTTCAGGATTAATCTGAATATCAATTTAGAGGGATTCTGCTGTAGCTTTAAACCTCGATCCAATATGTGTATAATAATTATCTATGCAAAGGCCATCTCTGATTTGGTGAAACAGTACAAAATTAGAGACATTTTAGTAGAGACTGGTCTGGAAAAGTCTCCAAAATGGCCTTTTTTTTGTAAAGTTTGGCCCCATCTGTTGTCAAAGTGTCCCAAAAGGCTAAATTTGTCCGTTGGCTCACAGTATAGGAGTATAAAACGTTAAACAGACATAAGAATAATTTCCTCTCCATGATGCACATTTTTTAAAAATCTCATTGTGTATTTATTACTGAAAATAAGCTTCTTTATTTAGTCTAAGTAATTATCATTCTGTTTAATTATTAATGTTATACTATTTAACTGTTTAATGACAGTTTTTTTTTTTTTTGTCAGAGCTTATCTCCCACTGGACAAAAGGAGTTGTACATTTTTTGCTTAAAACAAAAACAAACAAACAAACAAAGAAAAAATAAAATCACATTTATTGCTTTGGAGGCCTGCTGAAGCTCAAAGATCCCCCAGGCATCAGCCTTGCAAATTTATGCCCTCCCTCCCCCCCATTAGCATTAAGTAGCTGAATAGTTTCAGGAAGTAAATGTTAACTACTCATCTACTGGGACAAATACATGAAAACCTTTTCATCAAGTTTCCCACCGATAAGGACGTTTAACAGTCAAGGAAATGTTTTGATGTGGAACAATTAGCTGCATCCTGGTTTCAGTAAATTCAGAGAGAAAAAAGGCAAAAGACATTTCTGTCACCTGCTTTTTCTAAAAATACTGTACAACAAAAAGGCAAGGTTTCTAACAAATATAATGAAGGACATAATCTTGTTGATGTTATTTGGTAGAGAGAAAGTAGATTAATCCATCAAAAGTGTACTTGATTGACTTAGTGCACAGTTATACTTAGTGGAAATGGTACCAAAAAACTATTTAATAATCTAACAATGACTTCTATAAAGTAAAGTTCAAACCAATTTAAAGATCATCCTTTCATTGCTTGAAAATTTTGTTTGTTGGTCCATAAACACCCAGTCAAAGTTCTCAATAATTAGTTTAGGACAAATAAACACAGAAAATGGAGACCAAACATTTGGAGAGCTAATCTGACTCTGCCATCAGGGTCCAGGGCAAACTTCCTGACCAAGACTCATAGAGGAGCGAGGCCACAACCCTCTGGGACAGCTGCAAAGTCAATGCACACCCAGTTTGAACACAAAACAACTAAAAGTGCAACGTAATCTGCAAATTTAAAGGATTCTCTGATTATGCTGTAAAAGACATTTGTTTTGACTGTGGTAACACTTGCGTTATATTCACACATACAGACATCACTCTCCGTCATGCTTTTATGTGAAGTACAAGAGAAAGTTCACTTACGTGCAGAGGATGGACTGGTCTTCACGATCTGCAGAAAAAAAGTGACAGCATTTATTTTTGTGCAAAAACTTACTCTACAAATACTCATGATCAGAAAGATACTTTACAGCTCCATTACTCCATAAAAATTAGGCTGTAAATTGAAAGAAACTGCAATAACCAAAGTGTAACTCTGGAATTACACATTTCAAGTGTAGAAATCTTTCTTTTTTTAATTATTATTGTTTTCTTCATGTGTTTAAGTTGCAAAAATAGCAAATGAGTTTGGTACACTAATGTGAAATTGCAAGTCTTCCTCCAGTAATAAAGATCAGACCAGTAAGGGATTTAAAACACCAGCTGGTCATTTGTGAAAGCTCCTCCATGCCTAAGAAAACATGTAACTTCCACAAATACTTTGATTTTTAACCATGAAAATCAACTCTAAATATGCTGAGATTCAAGCCATTACAGCGTCTCCAAAAGTACCCTTGGGAGAAAACACCAAGTCCATGTAGGGCCAAACTGTAACCATATCCTTTACTTCAAATCATCCCTGGGGGAGTTTGTGCCACATTGCTGAGGGAGACATAACTTTTTTTCTGTCAGTTATTTGGAAAAATCAAATGTCATGTGATGCAGTAGAGTATTCTCCAACAATTCCTCATCCTCATGCAGGAATTGGTTCATTCATTAACTCAAAGTCCTCATGCCTGAGATCTACACACACACACACACACACACACAGGCATAATATGCAGCCTCCCCTAAACTGTAAACTTGCACAGATGCTGTTTCTTGGTGTGGACTCGAGCTTGGCTGCTGGTCCACTCCATTCCTTACATCTCAGTCCCAATTAGGGCAGAGAGAAAGTTAGAAGGCCAGAGCGGTTCATTTTTGTAAAACAGCCAAAAACAACACCAACTTCCACGAGTGAAGGAAACTTAAAGAGGACAGACATTCATAAATGAATAAACAAATAAAGAATTTTTCTATCTGATGTCTGCACCTGTAAACGCACTGGAAGCGAAAGTTAAGGAAAAGCATGTTGGCATTCTGCTACAAAGAGACAAACTTCTTACAGGAATTTCACATTTTTATCGGTCGGACATAAAAGACTGAAGTGCAATTTTGGAGGACTGGGATCTCTGCCAAGCTTAAGGCAGGATGCTTCAAAGCTTAGGGGAGCGATCTGGATGCATTGAAGTTATGCACCACTTCCACTTTACCATGCGAACTGCTCACATTGGAGCACTGTGGAACATCCTGCATCATTAGTTACAACTTCATGGGAAATCCAAGCAATACTTTAACATTATCAACTCCCTGCCAGCGTAGTGAGCTGATAGGTGTCCAGTCTTTGTTTTTAATATTCTGAGACATTTATACTAACCTAAAACCTTACAGCTCTTTTCTTAAAGAATAAAAAGCTTTACAGCATAATAATCTCAGGTCCTCAAGCCAGTATGAGATGGATTTTTCTGTGTGCAGATATTCTTACTCTTTATAAAGAAATATGTCCACATTTTAAAGGATAAAGGTAAATGAGTTATTCAAAACACCTTAACATGCAGTAACTTGTGTCATATCATAACCCTGAGGTAGATGCATCAAATGAAAACATATTCTTCTTCTAATGGATGTAAAGCTGTGTGATTTACTGTTCTGTGTGAAGGTTCTTCTGTAGGGACAAGCTAAAGATGTGTAATCCAAATGCCTGCACAAACAAAGATAAATCCTCTCTTTCTTGTTTACCTGTTTTGTGACACCATATTTACACATCGTAGCTGTTGTGGAAAACATATAGTTCCCTGTATGGGTGTGTTGGAGCTTAAAAAGCACCAGTGTGAACATAAACATGTCATTCTTGGTGCAAGAGAAAGTATCCAGCTGAATTTTCAAACACTTCGTACATTCACATTTTCAGTGCTCAACTCAACATAATCAAGTGTTACTAGAGTTGTTTTGAGTATTGCCTCTGTTGCACTTTTTATGATTCAATGTTTTCTTTAATTAGTCATTTCTAGGGGCAGTTAAGATAAATGTGCTTGAACAATTCACCTTTAAATCACAAATATGTTATAGCTGCACATTCAGCCCAGTCTCAAATAAAAATATATAATAGCTACATTAGTCTGCATCAAATGACATTAAGAGTCACAATAAAGGTTGTAAAAGTTACATTTTTTAATTTATTTTTTCAGTTTTTCTGTTATGATTTGCATCTGCATTACATGATGACCACGTTTCTTTTGGTTGGGTTTAGATAGTAAAACTATGTGTTTAGGTTTAGTAAAGGTAAAAATGATATTTTAGCAATTTTACACATTTGAAATGTTATTGTTCCATTTGTCAATCATATAGAAAATACAAACAAACAAACGTATCTAATTGTTTTACAGGCTGTGTTGTAAAAGAAATAGCTTTTGTGCCTTGGCAACCCGATCATGTGGCAGGACATAAAATAGTGACCTTAAACCACATCACAAAAACTATGCAATTACCTAATTTTTCTCTTTCTGATCCCTTAACAGAGGCCGCACAAGTTTCAATTCTTAATCCATTATCCAAACCCTTGTTTGTTTTCTTTTGGCCACAGAGGTTTTGTAAGGAAGAAGGTAGGAATGGCAGAGGGCACTAATCCAGGGGTTCTCATGCAAAGATTGCTAGTTTGAGATTAATCCTGAACACTGTTTTCCATACTCCTCACACTGTTCCTCTGTTCTACTCAAAATATTTTTTTTATTTTTGTAGCACATTCACACATGTGAATGGTTAGGGTTTATCATAATTAGGTCTACCTTACATGACTGCATAGTTACAAGGATCCAACAGCTCACTCATGGTTTGCATTTCCCATCATGCCACATGAGTGATACCTGACAGAAAACAGCAGCCAGGGATATGATACCATGCCACAATTTACAACCATGGATACCCTTAGCTTTTGGACATGTGGACTAACATATTACACTTTTCTGTGAAAGTGGGCTTTGACTTGGACTAAAATAGCCAATACATGTTTTGAATGATCTGGCAAAAAATAAAAAGATATGACAGCCTGACAGCTTCTATATTTAGACCAATTGCTATATCTCCAATTGCACGTGCCACATAAATTGCATATAATAAATTATATTATCATTATATAATTATATATATTATATTATATTATTATTATTATATTTGGGTATATCATGAATAATGGGTAATAAATCTGAGATCCTGTCAACCTAATTTTTTTATTAGCACAAATAATCATTCATTTGAACGTATATTTAGTTTCTGATAAATACATGTCAGCTGCCTCTACATATGCAAAATCTGTGCCGTTAGACAAAATTATCTGATTTTTTCTTGATGTTCTCCAAACAATGACTATATAATTTACAGTAAGTCCTGTCCAAACATCCTGTTTCTTGAGGAAACCGTCTCAAACTTGTTTAATAAGACATATAAACTCTCTTTTTTGCCCCAAGGAAAAAAAAAGAAATCTTTCATTTACACTGACCAAAAATAACAAAACAAAACAAAAAAGCTAGTATTTTGAATGAGGAAGGGTTTTCCTGAAACAGGAAATGCTTTACTGCCCTCCGCCCATCTCTCAATCCAGATGTCAACTCCTCTGAGAGTACATCCTCATGTCAACATTAAATCCAGTGGGCACGACCTCTTGGAAACGCAAGAAACAGATTATATGGGAAATGGGAAACTCCAAAATCACATCACTACAGTTTAAGGCCAGAGTCATTTACTGTAAGCACAACTCTGCCAAGGCCATAATCGTCACCTCTACGAGACACTGACTCTCAAACGGGCCATAAAACACACACTCACACTCTCTACCTGACACTTTCAAGTTTTACCCAGCATAAAGCAAAACTTACACTGTAATGAGTTTGCAGAAGAAAGATGGAGCTCTTACGGATTGAATGTACTAATGTCTTATCTGTGTGCGTGTTGACAGTATCAACCTCAAGGCACAGGCCAGTTTGTGGGTTTTATGAACCACCTTATAGGCCCAAAGATCTTAAAGGCTGCATTATATACCAGCACAACAAAAACAGACGATAACACAACTAACCGACATCTTAATGTCATCATCAAAAACCTCAATTTGAAACAGCTTATCCTTTATACACTTGATATGACTGCTTTCAGCCAATAAACTCTGCAAGCTATTCCACAATACAGTTATTAATACCTCTAGATATTTCAGATAATAAGTGCATTGCAGGGAGAAAATGAATCACAGTGAGAAGAATTTCTACCTTGCATCATGTTTCTGTAGGCATTATCAGTTATGGAGTAGATATGAGGGGGGACTTCATGACGTTTCTTCCCTTTGTACATATCGATGATTTTCTCTGAGTAGATGGGCAGCATTTTATAAGGGTTTACCACCACACAAAACAGGCCGGAGTACGTCTGCAAACACAACAAATATGAGGAGGAATAGTTAGCGTAAGTGTGTGTTCTTGTTTCTGTCGGATGATTTTAGGACTGAGCATCTAGCTTTTAATAGCTTCATTAGAATCAGGACTTTCATGTTGCATACTTACATAAATAAGCCCAGAGAAGTATCTCTCACGGAGATTGTGCAAGACAGAGGCCTCGTTCAGGCAGGTGAGTTCGGCCATGTCTTCCACCTTGCTGAACTTGGGTGGATTCATCTTCTGGATGTCATCTTTGTTGACTGTTGCCTTCTTTCCATTATCAGCCAGTTCCACCAGCACCTCTTCGCCATGCTCCTCCTTGATACTAGCCGCCTCAAAGCCGTGCTTCTCAGATGGGACCCATACCAGCTTTTTGGCCGCCCAGTCGGCCTGAGCCATTGGGCTGTTCAGGACGTCTCTGTCAACAAAGAGGAACTTCTCATCCTCAGCTGGGGTCTTCTTGGACATCTTGGCCTAAGGTGGAGTGCCAACTGCTGGAGAGAACAAATGGACAGGATATTAGGAAAGATGGATGGTAAGAGTACAGAGAGCAGCACTGCAGTCTGCCATCCCTTGTAGATTGTGGTTGACACTCAAAACCAATGCTACAAGTGTCCTGCTGGGTAAAGACGGGCAAAAATCTGTGGACAATGCAGCAGCTTATGACTCTCAAAGTCGGAGACTTGTTTTTACAGTTACATCTTGTGGGTGTAGCTTAAAGAGTTAACATGCTTCCTCCATTGGGGAGTTCCATTCTCACAGACCTCCACCCCCTCTCAACCCCACACTTTCTCACACACACACACACACACCACAAGGGAAATGCACGAACAATTCCCCTTCCAAATGCAGATATGAAGATTGAGGCTGGGATTTTGATCTTAATTACTTGGATACAGTTACGTGAAACAATTAATACTCAGTGGCTTCAACTCATACTCAATGAGGGAGTCATTGCTTTATTGACATCTAATTGACATCTATTTTTTCCCACATCTTTTAACCCCTCTCTCTCTCTCTCTCTCTCCCTCTCTCTCTCTCTCTCTCTCTCTCTCTCTCTCTCTCTCTCTCCCTCTCTCTCTCTCTCTCCCTCCCTCTCTCTCTCTCTGTCTCCCTCTGTCTCCTGGTAGGAGCCTTCAGTCTCATGCTGTGATGACCATATATGGCTCCTTTCTCTGGAGCTGGGCTCTTTTTCTGCGGACCTAAACAGCAAGGCTAGTGAACTCCCAAACAAAGCCCATATAGGGAATAGTATGTCTCTTGTGGACTTCATCGTTTACTGCAAAATGATAACAGCGAGGGAGAGAAGCCTAGGGGGCCCGGGGTTTTTAACTATCATGCTTCACGTGGGCCCCTGGCAGCATTCATTTTTAAATGCAACGTCTAGTAGTTACATTACGATTAAGTGACTGGGTCTGGGAGAGCTATCTGCAGCAGGAGGTAATGTGAAGTGTAAATGGTAAAAGGTACAGGAAATGTACATGCACCTGACTTTAATGTGTAAATAAAAACACTAGTAGGAAATATGTTAAGTGACACAAAAGGAAAAACCTAAATCCTTGACCCCCACTGTGAGGATATCTAGTAGTTCAGCTCATCTGTGGGGAGCATTGTGATGATATGATGTGGGTCAGCTTGTTCCTGTAAATGGGAGCATCCCTGCAAATCAATACAAAGTAGTTCTGCTGGATTAGTTTAATCTACAATTGGATTGATCTCTTATAGGATGACTATGTAGCCATCCATAGGACTATCCATTTACAGTGGCTTACAATTTACTTTGCTCTACATTTGCTCTACATTGACATGTTCTCTGATAAACATTAAATACATTTGCTCCACTAAATCCAGTAAAACAATATTGTGATGAGTCACATTAGACTGGCTTTTAAACACCAGCCTAAAAAAACATCCTGAATTACAGACAATAAATCCTGTCTGTACAATGTTACTTTTAACCTCTCCCATCTCTTTGTAGACTGAGACTGAAACACACTTTAAAGAGGAAATAAGCAATAAAAAAGGTCACTGACTGTAGTGAGAAAGCTTATAAATGTACCCCAGAGATAACCAAACAAAGCAGAAAACTACCAAAAAAAGACAACTTTCCATTTATCAAAACCTACAAAGTCAGTAGAGAAGTCCAGTGGGGATTAGCTGAGGATGATGAGCAGCCAATCAAGGTGGTCCTCCTCGTCCTCTTTAACTTTTCTCAGAATTCAGCTTAAAACCTTTGTAAAGTCTCCTCTTGCACAGCTTGTTGTGTGAACACAATTTCTGCTCATTCATTGCATCTTAAAGGCAACTTTCTGAAGTAGGACTGCCTGAAACCTTTAACGATGACAAATGAAGTCATCACAAGACTCCATGATGCACTTTTACTCACTATGAGACAAAACTCCCCACTGTCCATTATAATTAATGTTAATAGCCATACCATAAATCAGTAAAAATAAAATATTCTACACCACATCAGAGCATCACTTGTAGCACAGCGACTCATAACTCTGTTTAACTCATAAGCATAAACCACTGAGGCAAAGTGAGCTCATGCTTCTGTTAATGGACGTGTCACGCTGATATTCTGTTGATCAGAAGTTATGATGGGTCCCATAAACAGAAAAAACTATTTCTTGTCAAAAATAATAAACCAGTGGAAATGTTTCCCCAGAGACTTTGTGGCCTTTCTATTTGTAGTTGAGAGAGTTTGACCTGAAGGCCCAGTACTCATTTCCTGTCTCAAATGTTTTACAAACATTCTTGCTGTTATCAATGTTCAAATAAACTCTGACTCACAATATTTCCACGCTTTTGTATAATGACTAGTGTAACAGCATCTGAATAAATTAAATTAAGTTTTCTTGAATAAATACTTGATCTGTATGGGGAACATACTCAAGCATCCCTTGACTGTAGGATTATCCTAGAACCATCAGGCTGATACAAAAAGTAACAAAACCGTACAGTTATAGAAAAGTATAGAGTTTACCTACTAATAAGCAATCCATTAATTGTGCAATTATTAGAAGAGAAAGCACTGATAAGTGTTGCTGGTTAAAAAAAAGAAGCCACTAGTAACTTTTTTCAGCAGTCAGCATCTCAAACAGACAAGCAACTAAACACAACCATATTTGGAAAACAGGAAACACCATGGTTAGGCTAGCTAAGACTTAACTTCCCTTTTACTTCTACTTCAAAGCTGTATGAAAGGAATATCTTACAGAGGAAACCATAATCTGCTGAATTATAGCGTACATTTCCCCACTAATCCCCTTCATTTAATAATCTAATACGTTTGCACACATAAGAATTAATAATAATGTGTCGTTTTCGTTTAGTTTAAATCACATAAATTATTTTTTTATTTGTCAGGGTGCTATCTGGAAAACTTTATGCAAAAGTGAAAGCTAATTATCCCGTCAAATGATTATAAAAGTCCCACTTTATCAGCTGAACACACCGAGGAAAAATAAACGTATTTTACGGTTAAAGTGGTAGAAGGATGAGATGCAACAGGTGCGCGTGAACAGTTATCTGCCATTCTTCAATAAACATTATACTCACGCAACGTGAAGAGACTTGAGACCTAGGGAGATTCGGGATTTGGAAAGCTGAAGTTTGGAGAAGGCGGCGGTGACGACGTACTCCAAAAGCAAACAGTCCAAATGACCCCAGTCAATTTCAACGCTTTACCATTTAAACTCCGCACTGTAGGGCGAGGGTGGAGCTGCACGCGCTGGCCCTCCTCCAGCGCCGTTCAGCTGCAGACAGCATCCATTAGCAGGGCAGGAGGCAGCGGACATGCGCACTGGGGTCACCAGCGGGTTTTCAGAGTCACGGTAGCTGAAAGCTGAAAGGTTAAAAGGTGCTGATGAAGTGACAGGTGGATAAAAAGACAACTGGAAAAAAATGGAAGTGGAAAAAAGCGTTATCTGTGTGCCTACTGCTCTGTAAACACTGGCACCTGCACATCTCTTAGATGCTGTTCAGCAGCTAGTCTTAAAGTAAGTAAGTAAAAAAAAAAAAGATAGACCCCAAAAAATCTTTAAAAATCTGAGGGGTTATTGCTCAACTCCCCTTTAAAAGATTACATAAAAGTTTGACAACTTGGAAGCAAAATATCTAAAGAAATTAGAGGTGGTTTACAAACTTCTGCACAGTGATATTAGTAATGACTGACTATATTAAAACATTGCCAATTTAATCATGTATCTGTTTTAAAAATCATTTATCACACACCACTAGGTCTGGAAACACCTGGACACTGACTCATTTATTTGAAAAAATCATGTTTAAGTTACAACAATGAACATAGATTTTAAGTAAAGACACTACTTTAATTAGACTATTTTTGCATCCAGGTTGGACAAAATTACAGGTTTAAGAATTACAGCTTTTTTCCCAGGGATCAAGTAAAATTGGCTAGCTGATTTAAAAGCTGTTACACAGACCAGTGTGGGGTCTCGTTTTGTTAGTAAATCATCAACTATTGTAAAAGGTCTGCAGTTGATTCAGAGTCCTGTATTTGGATAGGAATGAGCATTCCTCTAAACCAAAAACACTTGAGCAAAGGAATCTTTAAATGTATGTGGCAGGCTGCAGAAACAAAATATATCCATAGAATGAAACACATTCAGTGGTCAACATAACAAATAAGAACAAACCGAAAAAGACCTTAAAAGGACTCAAAACCTTTCTGTTCTCTAAATCTCATTAAAAACAAACTTGTGATCTGCTTAACTAATGATTGTACAAAATGTATCTGGTAAAATACAATATAGAGTAAAATTTAAAAGGCCTAATTATACAATAAAGACACAGCTAGTAAAACCTAGTGGATGTGTCCTCCAGTCCTACACCCACTAGTGTTTCTAGATTATGCAATGTGTTCCCTCTCCTCATAAGGCAAACCAGCTGTCTACAGCACAGGACTCCCCTTTTCCTGTAATCTCTTTGGAGAATTTCCCTCCAACATCCTCATAATTCACATAATAAATGTGACTTGTTATTTTGTGTGTGTGCACATGCATCCCGCGTGTGTTTCCTATCACTATGCATGTCACATTCCATGATCCAAAACAGCTGTACCCTCTCCATCCCTGTCCTGCTGCATCCCTCCTGTTTCCAGTTTCTTTTCAGTGGAACTTCCTATATAAGGACACCGTTCTATTTGCTCCAATAAATCAAACCACTGGTTGACAGCTGTGGCCTGTTCTGTGCCAGAGTGCTTTGCTGGTATGTCAGTGTGTGAAACCTGGATCGAAGACCAACATGGAGAACCTTCAGGCTCCCTCTGGCAAACGTCATGAAGGTGGAGTTGCATCCATGAGGAAGGTTACTCAGGAGAGACAGGACAGAGGGAGGGATGATGTCTGAAACGTGGAGGAGGAGGAAAAGAAAGCAGCAGATACACTGAACAGGGAGGCTGATGTGTGTGCCATATAAGGATAGTGGGGTCTGTGTGGAATCTCAGCAGCTTTCTGCATTACTTTCAAAGTCCAGCAAAGCAACAAGGCCACGTCCCAGTGACTAAATATGGTCCAACAGCAAATGAATTGTTCAAACAAAGCTGCCTCTATGGGGATAACGCTTATTATTTACCTGGACTGAGCCACTACAGATGAATGGTTTATTATTCTTTGATATTAGAAGGTAACAAGGAAGATTTCAGAGGAAGACTGCACAATGTAAGCCTTGTTTTTACTAAGTGTATGTGTGGAAAAAAAAAAAAAAAACAGACAGATGATAAACTCATAAACTTTACTAATCATCACACCATGACAGCAGTCAGTGAAAATGTCTATTAAAATATGTAAGGTGATCCATGCAAGATGAATAGCAAAGAAAAAAAAAGTATTTAAGGGGCACAGTGTCCTGATGAATTTAATCTGTCCTTAACTTTGGCCAAACTTTCAAGCTCCTCCAGTTATGAGATGGAAAAAAAACATGTCTGACCAGCTCCTCAGAGTAATTAATTAAGCTATAAAGAAGTGCACATTGTGACAAGGAGGCAGAGGGAATGAACATGGATGAAAACTCAGTGGTAAGATCCTAAGAAGTCAGTGAACAGAACAGAATCAGACAGGATAATCTTTTTTTTTTAATAATATCTTTTAAAATCTTTTTTCAAAGTAGGGTTTTAATAAGAAAAACAAATTGAAACTGTGGGACTCACATTTTAGCTGTTCACGAATCAAACTAAACCAGTCTTGATGACTGTTCCTCAGCACATACATAAAATCTTACTGCAGGAATCTCTACATACATGTTTAATGGTATTCTCTGAGTTTTTTTCTCCTCCTTCATGTCCATAGATGGCTGTCTATCGGAGAGAAAACATGTTCATGGATATATTTGACTCAAATGGAATGCAATCGCTTTCTAATTTGAGCCCAAGAGCAAACATTAATCCTCTGTGCTGCAGTTGAAAGACCATTACAGCCAATACTATACAGATTTTACAGGTCAGAAAAAAAGTTAGTTTTACTAATACAAAACATTTGTCTTACATTTTACACACCCACTCAAGATCCAATTAGATTTCTCTATTCCTTAATTAATCACAGAGAAGGCTGACCAAGGGAAGCACAAGCATCATAGCTCCCTGACGGTTAGTTAGTTTTTTTTGGATGGATATAAGATTTAAGAATTAGTGGAATTAGTTGGTAGTCAAGACATAGTTTTCCATTTCCAGAAAGAAACATTTGCATATCAATAAACCAGCTTACATTTAGAGAGCAATGACAGTCGTGCTAGCCTTGGTCAGGTGGTCGTAGTGGTTCTTTTCCACACAAGGTAAGGTTTGGCTGTGGACACAAAGAATCATAGCACTCCTCTCTTTGTGGTTGCAGAAATCTGATTGTTTTTGAGCAGGTGTGTAAAATGTGAGACAAATGTTTTGTACTTGTAAAACTTTTATTTTCAGACTTGCAGCATTAATCTGTTTTTGTGGATTTGATTTATACTTTTTACAGTTTCAAATATGGAGATACAAGTTACAAACCTTATGTCCCTATCCTCGCTCCAGAGTCAGGTGTCCCGTATTGGTCTTAATTTGGACTACATTTTCCTCTCTGACACCACCCTGACAGAGACCAGTTCCTTTCCCACAACGTTGCTGGTCTTGCAGATCACTTTATTGAGCCTTTTGGCAACAGGAACCTTCAGTCTGTTTTCCCAGCATGCAACAGGACGGATGAAAGTACTGGTCACCACAGACTCATAAAACATCCCAAACATCGTCCAGCAAATGCTGAAAGACCTCAGCTGCCTCAGAAAATAGAGGTGGCTTAGGCCTTTTCCATAGATGGTCTGGTGTTGTTGAGCCAGTTGAATATATTGTCATTGTGTTCACCAAGACATTTATTGTCGTCCACCATCTTCACATTCACCCCTCGGATGGAAACAGGGGCCACAGGTGTTCTGGTCCTCCAGAAGCTGCAAAGCTAAAAGTGGTTCTACTCACATCACATGACAAAGTTGAGTCTGTCTGTCTATCTATCTATCTATCTATCTATCTATCTATCTATCTATCTATCTATCTATCTATCTATCTATCTATCTATCTATCTATCTATCTATCTATCTATCTATCTATCTATCTATCTATCTATCTATCCATCCATCCATCCATCCATCCATCCATCCATCCATCCATCCATCCATCCATCCATCCATCCATCTTTATAAAGCTCTTTTCATGCTGAAGACAATGCAAAGTGTTTTACATGATAAAAAACAATTCATGCATATTAAAATAAAACAAGCCTTCACACATCAAAATAGATAACATGACAACTTAAAAAACACATTCATTATAGTCTCTTTCACACCCAGTTCACACCCCACACACATGCATATATACACAAAGCAGTTCCTCCCTTATTCTGCACAAACATAACTCCCTAATGTCTGTCTCTTAACTGAAGGTAGGTATAAAAATACTAAAAGTGATAAACATCTGGCTTGATGCTGCTGTAAGGAAACCATATCTTGGTGTGAATCTGTCCACACCAGGAGTCTGTCCATCCACGTCCAAAGAGGCCGCTGCCATAGCAGCCACTAAGATCAGGGCAGGCTGGGGTGCACACCACAGCCGTAAGGCTGCAGTGCAGGACCCCAGTGATCATCGCGGCAACAACCCCCAGACCGAGCAAGCAAAACTCCCAACGTGTAGGATCCCCATGAGGAAAATGCTGGAATTAAAACAAAGATTAAACAATCTTAAGAAACAGCTAGCAGCAATATTACAAATACACATAGAGAACTTCATAAAATAATGTGCTAAAAACTTAAGAAAGTTGGATAAAATTAAACAAAATACCATAAAATAAAATTATATAAAATAAATTAAGATCAAATAAAAATCAGTTTTAAGCTAAGCTAAAAAAAGGTGGGTCTTTTTAAAAACATGAACAGTCTCTGCAGCTCTGAGGTTCTCTGACAGGCTGCTCCACAGACGACGGCCATAATAATTAAAACTGGCCTCGCCGTATGTTTTGGTCCTTAGTTTAGGAACAACTAAAAGGCTGGGAGGATCTCAGTTTGCTAAGGATTTAAAAGCAGGTCAGATAAATACGAAGGCCAAAGACCGTTAAGACATTTATAAACCACTAAAAGAACTTTAAAATCAATCCTGAAACACACAAGGAGCCAATGCAGCAAATCCAAAACTGGTGTAATGTGTTCCCGCCCTCTTGTCTTCTTCAGAACTCGTGCCGAGTTCTTAAGTAATTTTAAGTTTGAAATAGACTTTTTGGGAAGACCAGAGAGCAGGGCATTACAGTAATCTATTCTACTAGAAATAAAAGCACACATCAGCATCTTCATGCTGAAAAGAGAGAGAAATGGGCGGACTTTCGCAATGTTTTTCAGATGATAAAATCCAGTTTTTGTTACATTTCTGTTTGGAGTAAAATCCAGCTCAGAGTTGAAAAGAACAGCCAGGTTTCTCACACATTGAGGATTAAAATGTTGTCATTTTGATTAAATGATCTCTCTCTTGCCCTTGGGCCTATAACATATCTACGTCATATGTTCATGAACAAATTGCACTGAAAGCGAATTATTATAAATGACTTTTATTAATTCAGCAAAATACAGTCAAATGATTTCTCCTAAACTTCTATAGCCATGCAATGTGGCACAGTGGTTAGACGTCTGCATCAGTAATCAGGATGAAAAAAAGCCTCATGATGGATAAACAGCTCCGAACACTGAGTTCTGTGTGTTGTGTGGGATCTAAAAGTCAGTTTTTCTGTCTTGGTAACAAAGCAGGTGAGAAGAAAATGTAGAATTATTGAAGAAAAAGTTCAGCTTGTGCTCAGGGTTTCATACAGTGGCTACATAAGATTTTATGCATTTGATCCTGAACCGGTTCGGTCATTTAAAACCAGCAGCAATAACTTATAGTATAATCATAATGTTCTGCATGATGTTATCAGGCTCTCAGGCTGAGGAATTTTACACATTTTACAACTTTGCTTCAGTTCATTGAGATTTGCAGAATTTATTTATGCAAAACTTTGAAGGTCAGATCACATAATTTCAGTCTGAAAGTCTGGATTTGGACTTGGTCACAGACCACATTGGTTTCAAGAATAAGCTTCACCTTTTACAGACGAGCTCACACTTGCTGATGATGAATTAATCAAGTGCCCTCTTCACTCCTGCAGATGCTGAAAGAATGGACTTAATTTTTCCTAGACTGTCTCTGAATGTTGCCCTCTATGTTAAATAATGATACAATGCAATATGTAATAGTTTTATGTGTGTTTTCTTAAAACAAATAAGAATCAGCAGTATTTGTGAATAGATTTTTTTTACTATTTATAATATAAAAGTATAGAAGTTCAGCTGGGCTTGGTTACAAATAGTTAAATGTCAGTTAAATGTTAATGTTATTTAAGTCATTGTTCAAGTGCAGAAAAAAAAAAGCAGAAAGCAAAGGCTTGAAGATGATATACTTGCTTACACCACACTCTATGGATGCTTTAACTTTTAAAAGTACAACAACAAAGTGACAATATAAGCTGATACTGATCAAATCTTTGAAAAATTTCCTAAAATCAACATTGATATATTTATATATTTTATATGTTTTCATGTTTTAACTACTAACCCTTGTGCTCTTCTCAAATTTGACCCTTCATGGCAAAAATGTACCTGCACCAAAATCAGTTGCATAATCAACTAAACAACTTGTTCAAAACTATCAGTTATCAACTATTCATTTTCAGGGTTTAGCCCTTTCAACGCCAGTTTATTTATTTGAAGCTTAATTATTTCTTTGACAAAAACAAACAAACAAAAAAAAAAAACAAATCCATATAGCAAATAGAGGGATGAGGCATTGGTGATGATTAGTCTTGGATATGTCCAAGATTAGCTACAAAACTGATTTAATTGCATTATTAATTTAATTGTAGTTTCAGATACCTCTGACAACAATGTCCCATTCCTAATATTTACCATATAAAAAATAGGAATTTTCTGTTTGTTTAAAATGAATAATCTATCAATTTAATTTAACTGGAGTTTGCATGTTCTCTCCAGGTACTCCAGCATCCTCCCACAGTCCAAAAATATCCAGTTTCGGCTTAACTGGTAACTCGAAATTCTCCCAAGGAGTGTTAGCCTGAATGGTGGTTTGTCTCTCTGTGTTGCCCTTTGATGGACTGGCGACCTGTCCAGTGTGTGACCTGCTACTCACCTGTTAACTGCTGGCATGGGGTTCAGATTCTCTGCAGCCCTGCACCGGAATTAGCAGTATCAACATAAATCAAACAGGCTTTTAAAAAGGTTAAAAACCTTATAATTGATGAATCTTCGGTAGTTTTGAGTAGGTGTGAAGTTGTTTAAGTGATTTATGATCAAAAAAGGTTGATGCAAGGTGATTTATTAGGTTTTTTGTGCATTTTTGCTACAAGATGTCCAGAGGGAGTATAAAACACATGTAAGGTTAAATTAAAATAATGATAAAGTTCTTGCAAAAATTCATGCTACAGCCTGAAACCAGAAAAAAAACGGAAGTGCAAAAGGGTTAAATGGGAAGTAAGTGGTATGAAGATGCAGTTTCATACACATTAACAGACTTGACACATATGACCATGGCTACAAATCACTAAGCTGCCAGCAGGTTTCACCCTTATCTGTGGGGACACTGCCACCATATGGTCTACATGAAGAACAACACTTCAACAAAACTACAGTGGTTTACAGACAGAAATGTTTATTTTGAGGTTCTAAAAGACAGCATAAAATATCAAACATTTGTAAAACAATTATATAAAATGCATCAAGGCATGTAATCTTATCCTAAAACAAAGAAAAAAAACAACACATTAAAATCTGCAGCACCACTTTCAAGGTCAAGTAAAAAAAAAAAAAGAAAACAGAAAAGAAAAAGAAATTAGGAAATATATTTGGCAATTCAGATCAGACACAAAAGTTATTCATCTCCCATAAATTCATGCATGCCATATTGGAATGCTAACACAGTATAAAACTATATGGAAGAGGCAACAGGGTTCAATAGGATGTTGCAGGATATTATGCCATCCACAGGAGAGCCACAGCATCTTTTTAGTCCATCAGAATCATTAGTGACTTTAAACATCAGGTCCAGGGACTGTTTTACTGATGGCAGCACCTCGCAGAAACACCTTCCCTCCTTTATCACTGCTGTTCAGGAAGTGAGAAACCAGACCATAGAGAAGAGGTCTACAAAGGAGAAAAGAAAGCACTGTAATGAACATCTTGGATGAAAGAAAAAAAAAAGAATGGCTTATTTTTCTGCAGGTCCACAGAGTTTCTGTCCTTAAGAGTGGTGCTGACTGTTTCAAATCAAACTAATAGTCACTGTATACCAAACCAATCATAGCAACATGCATAATGAAACTAGCAACGTTTCATCATGATTTTGTGAAACAATTATGCCTAAAATGATTAAAAACCTTTGTACACTGTGTTCAATAGCAGAGTCTACTAGCATTTTCCAAATCCTGATTTAGACACGTACACGCACTTGGAGCTTGCATCCTCTGAGACTTTCAGTTCATCTGCCAGGAACTGTCTGTCCAATGGATCTTTGGGTTGGCCTGACTCTGAGGAAACAAATGTTACTGAGAAATAGTTCACTTTGCTCTGCAATACTGTCTGGTTACATTGACATCACACAGAATCTGATAGTCTTTATAATTTGTAACAGTACTGATATCATGAGATTATTTCAATGTATTTTTCACAGTGATTTATATTGAAAGAGTAAACATGAAAAGGACATATTTTTAAGTGATACTGTATCAGTAATACAATTAAAACTATATCACTGTCATTTATTTGAGAAATGTTTATATATATATACACATATATATATATACATATATATATTTTTATTTATTTTTTTTATTATTTATTCACCTGCTGTAAGCACTGACGCTGTGTATCTGTACTTGTTGAACTCCAGGTACTCCCGGATGAGCTCGTTGATGAGGAGGTTTTCGTGGGTTAGCGGCGGCCGCGGTTCACGCTGATCATCCAGGGCGCTGAACACCTCCGCCCGGATACGAGCCTTCAGCTGGCCCAGCACACCGCGGGTCTCCAAAGTTTCCTTCACAGCTGAAATATTAATATGTTTTTTTTTTTTTTTTTTTTTTAAGCCAAGAAATACAAATATAACTTGCCATCTGGCCACAAGTGGAAGCCTATATTTCAGATATAAAATTAGGCTAACTGAAATCAAGGGAGGCATTGGTGACCGTACTCCACTCAAATATTAGTAAATTTAACACTCACGTTAACATTTTCAGATTAAGAACTTTTCGACATGACTCGAACTTTCGTAAACAGGTAATCAAAAGCTAAACTTTAAGTCGTAATAGATTTGAAACACTTTAGATAGACATTTTAGTAAATATTTAAAACTTTCACTCACTAATTCGTATGCGATAAATGGGATTGCAGTGCTAGCTAGTTAACTGTTAGCCACAGGACGCATTAGCCAGTAGTAAAAAATTAATAGTTTGTTTTACATGTAAGGTATTAAAACAATCAACCGAACTGAAATGCAGATTTGAATAGGATAGAGAATGGTGGCGCATTTAATTACTATCACTGTTGTAAAAGTATGGCTATTCATTTAGCTGAATTGTGGGATTTCTTAATGAAGACTGGTTAAGATAATGTGATTTTACCTTAGCACAAATTCAAGACAACCGACACATATAAACATATGGTGTAACTTCAATGAGTTGAGGTATTAGTAGATAGTTAAACAACAAAATTAAAGTGAAAATAACGGCTTACCACACTTGAGCTCAGTGATAGTCGCCATTGCAACTTGTGTGTAAACAAACTGCTGTAACACTGCCAGGTCTATGAACGTCTGCCACCTAGTGACATGCATTCGTAACTACAACTAAATGACGAACATAGACACGTCTAATTTCTTTTTACAAACTTCTTTCACCAGTTCAAACATATCCAAGAATTGCAGTTGTTAGAGAATTGTTAAATCATACATATATTTCAAATTATATTTTAATGGCTTTGGTAAGTAATCTCAAAGTTGAACTACCTCATTACCACAAGTCACAAAAATGTTTAAGCATGCGTCACATCACAAATTAATAAATATGAAGTGTGTACAGAGAATGATTTTGGCCAATTTATATATATATATATATATATATATATATATATATAAACAGTCCATTAAAACAATACAAACCTGACATAATCATTGATTCAAATAAATTTTATTATCCAGCATGATGTATGCAACAAGACAGTACATTAACATTAAAAGGTCAGTGAAAATGATCAAGCTTGTTATAAACAGTATAAATATAATCCTCATAATTTTAAGGACTCAATACATTTTGTCAAATGACATAAATAAACACTTGGGTTTCTCTTAGAGTATATTGTCTAAACCAGTAAGACAAAAACAGTAAATGTTTCTTCTCTTTGAAAAGTTCATAGGGTTCTTTCTCTGAATCAAGACTAAAGCTTAAAGTGGACTATTTACAGTCTGACATGTCAGCACCATAAGAACAATACTGATTTTCTCCTCAGAGTTTGTTTGGTGTAGGCAGAGAGACAATCCCATAGAGATTTATCACCATTGTTTTTAAGAGGCATTCTCTTCATTCATGGTGGTTTTCACTACCGGTGTCAGGTTAAATCTGACCAAATGGGTCTCTATTGACTTTTTATATGTTTACTTTGACAGAAATAAACAAAAGCCACAACATAGTTGGACGATTGCTAATGCCTTGGCTTGCTTCACTGTTTTCCTCTCTCTCCCTGACATATATAAATGGCCTTGAGCTCAGATTTTGACAGCTGTAAAAAGCTTGTTTCCCCTGCATTTGCTAGCATGAGGGTTAGTGTGTCAGATATTTCCTGACCCAGTTTCTGAGACGAGAACACAAAAACAGACTTCTATCAGTTTGCAGTACAAAAGTGCCTCTTTTTTGGTATACAAGGCTAAAAAATGTGAGTAAACATCTATGTGTAAGCCTGAGACAACATCAAAAATATGTCATGTGCTTTATAACAAAATCTAAAAAAATAATATACCTCTCATTCTTAAAGAGAACCAAAATAAGTAAGATTTTTGCTTCTCTTATATTCCAGCTTTTGGCATATTTCTGTACGGAATAAACTGACCCCACCACTCTATATACAATATTTATAGCTTTGAGAATCAATAATCTACTATAGCTTTGTTAAAGTGTTCATCATCTGAGGTTAACAAATGTCTTTTCCTGACTTAGGATAAGGTGTCTTTTTGGAAAAAAAAAAAAAAAAAAAAATACTGTAGGGACTACATAAGCAGCTGCTCATGAGATTCATCAACAATGCCCTCATAGAGAGGAGTTTTGAGCTGCCACAAAGCTTGGAATGGCCCAATGCAATATATGTGTTGAAGAGTCACACAAATAATGTGCCACATCTCCACACCAGGTCATCAGTTCTTTTGTACAAGGTTCAACATGGGGCTAGACCAGCCCAGCTTCCCGGCACATTCGATAGAACTGTCCCCGCTGCGAAATGAGATTGGCTGGTGAGTCCATCTCAGAGATGTGGCCTCTGTCCATGACGATCACCCTGCAAAGCAGCAGAAAACAAAAGGGGGTTTAGATGTCATACATCTGTGCACATCTGATCTGGTAGGAATGAGTAATATTCTTGATCGAGCCAACAACGGTGCAGGTAATTAGCATGTTCTACATTTTGCTAGAGAATCAAGTTATTATAATTGTTAATTTTGTCCATGAAATAGTTGATGAAAAATATTAAAACAAAATCCATTAAAGGCTCCCAGAGTATGAAGCAATAACATTGTTACTGTATATATAGTGAATAAATAGAATACAGCTTGACTTCTTTTTTTCCTTAAAGATGTTTTTTTTTATATTTCCCTAGAGGAGACACCTTTAAGAACCACAAAAAGAAGCTCTTTTAGTTTTTTATTTGCAACAAACTGCTTTCAGCATTCTTCTTTATTTAATTTAAATATTTATTATATAATTGTAAATAAATTCATGTGTTAAGGGGTTAATGGTTTTCCCTTACGACCTGCTGAGCTATACGGTCAGCTTGCAGGTTTAAATTTATAATTAGCGGATGAAATGTTTTCTGCATGTTGAAACAGTTTTTCTTAAATTTTACATAACTGCACACAGGTGCTATTCTGCAAAGTCCTAAAAGCTTCATACTTTCAGGCTATGCAGTGTCCATAGTGCAAACAAAATACTGAGTTGGTTGCACATTCTTTAAGATCACGTTTGACTTTCCAGTGCAAAGAAGACCACTTTACTATATATAATCATTTTAATCCAACATTTGAACAAATAGTAAAAATATATATTTTTTAAGATGAGTAGGAATGCTATTCAGGTTGGTGCTCACAAGAGCTGAGAGATTTTTAGTCAAAAGTCATATAAAACAGATAAAAGTAGCTAATTCTCACCTCTTAGAGGGAGTAAGCACCACATGCGTTTCTTATAAGTTCATTTTCATTTGAGTGTAGGCTTAGAATAGTGACTTCCTGTACCTTGTGTAGTCCATGATGGTGTTGAGGCGGTGAGCAATGGTCAGCACAGTGCAGTCTTCAAACTGTGTGCGGATTGTTGACTGGATAAGTGTGTCTGTCTCCAGGTCCACAGCAGCCGTTGCCTCGTCCAAAACCAGAATCTTGGTTTTTCTCAGCAAGGCTCTGGCTAGGCAGACGAGCTGGCGCTGACCCAAACTACACAGACAAAGTGGAAGAAGGGAAGAACAGAATCGTATACTAGATTTCTTTATGATAGTTTATATTTAACTGCCTTGTAAAAGTAAAGACAAGTTATATCGCTGCACTGCAAAGTGTTGTATCTGTGTTTACATGCATACCTGAGGTTTTCGCCTCCCTCTGAACATTCGTGGTTAAGTTTGTCAGGCAGATTAGACACAAAGTCTTTAAGGTGAGCGAGCTCCAGTGAACTCCAAATTTCTTCATCTGTGTAGGTATCAAAGGGGTCAAGGTTCATCCTGAGGGAGCCCGAGAACAGCACAGGGTCCTGGGAGAGAAGGTAGAAGAAGTTAGTCATCCCCAAACTGGATCAGTAACAGAACTATCACATCTTTGAATAAACTGATCTGGATGCACTGGATCAGACTGCAACAGTTTCTATTATTCCTGCTGTACCTGAGGTATGATGGTAATACGTGACCTAAGATCATGGAGTCCAATGTCAGTGATGTCAACTCCATCTATAAAGATCTTTCCCTTTGCTGCCTCCAGGATCCTGAAGATTCCCAAGGCGAGTGAGGACTTCCCAGCACCTGTTCTACCCACAATTCCAACCTAAAAAAACATATTTTTTTTAGGTTTATATGTGACAAAATTGTGCCATTTCATTGTTGAAGACTGCTACTGATGTCTGCAGGTATTTATTTATATCTCATAAAAAATTACCTTCTCTCTTTTGTCAATCTGCAACGTTATGCCTTTCAGAGCCAGTTCAAGGCCTTTACGGTACTGCAGCCCGTAGTCCTGGAACTCTATGGTGCCACTCTGGGGCCAAGCCTGGGGCAAGGAGCTGCCCTCTGTGTTCCAACTGGCCTGCATGAGGCAATAACAAAAATTGAGTAAAGAATAAGATCAGGTCTTCTTTGCATGTGCACGGTGGAAGAACCAACCTCTTTAGGAGTATCAGTATACTCGTTGACTCTCTCCACAGAAACAATGTTGTTTTCCACGTCGGTCCAAGATCGTACAATCCAGCTCAGGATTCCAGTCACCTGGAATACCCAGCACAATTATGTTTACTTTAAATGACTTAACAATGGTTTTGTTGTCTGAACAAACCAAAGCATTTCCACTTTTTTAATGTCACACATGTGGGTCGGATCTCTTACCTGGAGGGAGTGAGACACAGCTAAACCAACAATGCCTGGACTCAGGGTGCTTTTCCCCATCACAGACAGAATGGCAGCAGCTAAGACCACACCATTTCCAACAAACTCCAGATTGACTGCAAGCCACCTGTGGATGTAACAGTTCATGATCATTACTAAAGCCTAACTCACTGAATTAACTGCTAATTGAGAAAATGAATAAGCCAAAATACTTTAGATCAGAAATAGCCTCACCGGGTGGCAACAAATCGGGGAAAGTATGAGGTTTGATTGAAGTCGACCCTTTGATTAGCCTGCAGAATGAACCTGGACTGTTCTCCGAAGGCCCGGATTACGCTGGCACCCTGCACCGTCTCATTGAAGTGGGTGTAAATGGGTGAACGGCTCACAGCTTCCAGCCTGCGCAGCTGACAGGATGTGGCAACGTAGAAGCTCTGCAGCCCACAGTGGAAAAGTAAAACACCAGCTTTAACAGGCGAAACAAAAGGGAGCACTGAGGGCTTTCCCATAATTCTTAGTGAATGTGTTCAACATCTATGTCAGCATATTGGGAACAAAATACAAGGCAAGATCAGCAGAGCTGGTTTTGGAGCCCAAAGCTTTCCAATAACATACAGTAATGGATCCCAGCTTCTGCTAAGCCATGTTAAACAGAGGGATCTCAAATAAGAGATCAAAGTGCTCACTTTGTAATTTTGAGAAGAGCATGTACCTGGACAAAGGCGTAGAGAAAAGCAAGAGGGAGGATGATCACAGCTGCAAAGGGTGTTGCCATCAGCACAATAATGCAGACTTCCATGAGTTTGAAGAAATAACTCAGCATCATCTTCAGGCCTTCGGGGACCATGCAGTCAATGGCGTCAATCTCTTTGGCAAAGCGGTTCAGGAGGTTGCCGCTGGGCGTGCTCTCAAAAAACGACATTGGAGAGCGTAGAACGTTGACTAGGAGGTCCATATGTAAATGGCGAGAGGCGATGATGCCGCAGATGGAGATGCCAACAGTCGTACCAAAGATAGCAATACCTGAAGAGAAGATGAAGGAGTTGGATTCAACTTAAGTTAAATATCATCAAACCTATTGTCAACCGTTTGAGAGATTTGTAGTGGTTATTCAGGGGGGTTTATAAAAATAACCCAACAACTGACCTTGTACAAAGCCCAGAGCCCCAAACACAGATAGTTTCAGATCAGTATCAATCTGGGTGCCATTAATAACAGGATCATCAGCCCACATGCTGAGCCAGTAGTTGTAGGCCAGGGAGGCCCCCTGCTGAAAGGCGTATAGGAAGACGATGGGAATGATGATGGCCAGTCCAATGGTTTTAAAGTACTTCTTGTACATCTCCAACCTCACCTGTAGTGGAACAAGACAAAGTCCAACACAAGTCCATCAAAAGTTAGTCAAGAGTTAAATATCGACTAAATTTACCACCTAGTGATAAACTTAATTTTTCTGCTCTTTACTGAGGTATACAGTTGGTTCATCAGGTAAATGCAGCACAAATAATACTAAATTGAATTAAGCTGAATCAAAATATTAAAGTTGTGGGTGGAAATGCAAAATATTGAGCTGACAGACACTGAAAGAGAAGCTGCAAAGTTATGTGTGGCATGCCACTGAAAGCTAAAAGCTAAAAGCCATTTTTAGACTCACTCGTCCTGTGCGAGCCTTATCAACTTCAGTCAGCTTGCCCAAGTCCTCTGCTACCTGCTCCTGGTCTGTTTCAGACACAGGCTCCATATTTTGCAGGTTGGTATTAGTGGTGTCACCCCTGGGAAATGAGGAAAGGTCAAAGGTCAGTTTCATGTAAAAGATGCCCAGCATTCCAGTTTTTCTCCAGTGGTTTACATACCCAATGAGCTGCTCCTGTGACAAGTCTCTGGAGAATGGCATGAAATCAATCATGCTGAGCCGAGCGTTGGACCTCCTGGAACCAGCTACAGAAAAAATAATAAACTAATTCTAAACATGAACTCAATTTAAACAAAACTATGAATTAGAATCAGTTTTTGAAAGGTTTCCTCACCTCTCTGTATGGCACTTTCTTTTCGCTCTGTGCTTGCAAAAGTGTGGATGAAGTCAGCAAAAGCACCATGGCGACTGAGCAACTCCTGGTAGGAGCCACTCTCGGTGATTTCTCCATCTACCAGAACAAGGATGAGGTCAGCTTGCGGCAGGAAGCTCATCCCATGGGTCACCAGGATGCGGGTCTGTAAAGTAAGCCACACAAGTCAGAAAAATAAGATGCAGGCACAATCCAAAGCTAAATTAAGGCTTTCTTAAAAACAGAAGTGTCAGCAGAGTTGTTTCCATACTATGGTAACAATGGTGCAGCTCATGTGCTTGTAAGTGGTTTTGGTGTAAAAACTGTGTCTGGCAGTCGAACTGAATTGGCCGAACTCCTCTTTGCAGGTTATGGATGGTGTTACCTTGTCTCTAAGTACTCCTTTTGGTCCGATGACTTTGTCAAAGATATGCTGACCCACATGTGCATCAACAGCAGACAGTGGATCATCCAGCAGGTATACATCAGCTTTTCTGTACACGGCCCTAGCCAGGCTCACTCTCTGCTTCTGCCCACCAGACAGGTTCAGCCCCTGCACAGAAAAAAGTGTTTTGAAAATCAGAGACATCATAACCATAACTCAGGTAACAAACTGCATTACTTTTAGAGTATTTCATACCTTTTCTCCAATTTCTGTAGCATCTCCTGCAGGTAAGATGTCCAGGTCAGGCAGCAGGGCACAGGCCTCCAGCACACGTTGGTACCATGTTTTCATCTTCTCACGGCCAAATATGATGTTGTCTTGGACTGTGGCATTCTGGATCCAGGCCTGCTGGGGCACGTATGCCACAGAACCCTGCAAAGACATGTGCCAAAAAACAGTCTGTCAATATTTATTAAATCTAACCCACAAACTATGAATAGATCTTGCACATGGAACTTTGCTTTGTACCTTGACAGTGACTTGGCCGCTTCTTTTCTCTGTTTCACCAAGCATGGCGGACAACAAAGATGACTTTCCACTGCCCACATGCCCAACCACAGCAACAAGAGAACCTCGTGGCACACGGACATTGATTCTGCCAACAAAGAAGCAAACTGCACATCAGGTCTCCTTTGATTTTTAAATAAGAGATCTTTTCAAAATCTTATTTACAACTCATACCGTTTCAGACATGGAGGACCCTCTGCAGACCAGCTGAAAGTGCCATTTTCTATGGCCACATCTTCACCATCTAAATAAGAAACAAAAAAATCAACAAAAATAAAGAAAACCTGCAATGAGCACGACCGAGGAACAAACTTTTATAAAGTTCCCCCTTTGAAGTTACTTATCAGAGTACTGTCTGGGCGTAATTACATGTGAATTTGTTTAATCATGCAAATTACAGAGCTGTTCCTTTTTCACAAGCTCTCTCAGGAAGTGTTGACAGATCGTAGACAGAGAAGTACAGTATGCTTTTTTTATTTCTCTATGAATCATATGTCTGAAATCATGCTATGATTTAACTTTAACCGCTAAATGGGAACATCCTATAATTTTCCTGTCTACCAGTCAGCCTGGGACCCAGGAAGTGACAGTGCATATGATCCATACAAGGCTGTGGTGCTCCACAGTTATAAACAACAACATCTTGCAGGCTTCTTATATTGATTATGTCAGCCTATAATTTCAGGCAGTATGGGAACAAAATTGTGGGAATTTGTGAGCTTAAACAGCAAAGGAAAGATGCTGATTTAATCAGTTGATTATTCTATACAGCTATAAAGTTCTTACCAGGGTTCAAAGGAGCCTTTGAGACGTTTTCCACCTTCAGCTCCTCTGAGCACAAGTACTTTCCCAGACGTCTCAGTGAGACCAGAGCCTGAAACAGTTGGCAATTATTTAGATGAATAATTTATTAAAAAGGGTCATGAAAATATTCTTCAGCAGGGACCACAATCTCGAAATATATCTCCTACCTGCATGGTTGTGCTTATTGCAAATGGAAGCTGACTCAGTGGGGTTTTCAAGATGTTGATAAGTGCCATGGAAACAAAAACTTTCTGTGCATCCAGGACGTTCCTGTCATCCAACGTTACGTAGACTCCGAACATAGAAAAGGCAATCTTAAAGGGAAAAAAGCAGTAAATGTTACCTTTACATTCAGAAACTTATATGAATAATCATGTTTAATCCAGCTTTAAGAATAAGGTGGCTGTAATTTAGTTAAAATCTTAATATGGTGCATCCTGCAAAGGGACAACAACTAATGACAAGGCTTTAGTTGTCTTTCACTACTTTCTGGATTTCTGTCTTATATTGCTTATTCCCAAGCCTTTTGACAGTATTGCATGTTATCATTATTCATTCTCAGTCAAATGGCTGCAACCCTTAATTCTTATGACTATGGGAAAGTTTATTGTTACCTAATGATTATCAACATGTTAGCAATATTAAAGATAGAATTTAGTAGCATCCCTGTAAAGGTATAAGGGCACAGTGCTGCCAGGTGAAACAAGTTATTTACGGCCTTGGAGGAAATATCTGCTAATATTACAAAGTTTAGTTCTAAATCATATTTTAAATATCTTACCAAGAAAGATGAGGAGTTAAAAGATGCAATCGAGATGGAATAAAGAATCTGAGACTTCTTCAGGGCATTGAGCTCCTTTTCTCTGTAGCCCAAAACCTGCTCCAGGAAGGCCTTCTCCCAGGCATAAAACTTCAAAATCTTTATTCCATTTAGAATTTCATTCATCAGTCTGATGCGGCCATCCATGAACTTCATTTGAATCTCCTGTTGAGCAGACAATGAGGCATTCACTTCTTCGCCTTTGAAATAAACACAATCTTACACTGAAAAAACTAGGACACAGTGTATGAGCAATTACCACACCAAAGCAAATACATGTAACTGTGAACATGAGCTTGTCTGCCTTCATTACAGCAGCTGTAGTTTTTCCTGAATGTCCCAGAACTGTTCTAATTCAGTAAGAATTTGTTGCTTGTTTTATTATGCCGATTTTTATTACAAGGAAACAACAAAGAGCCAGGAATGTGGTCGCTGCATTCAGGACTTAAATTCGATTAAACAAGCATCCAAATTTAAAGAACCCTCTGTTGTTCTTCCAGAGAAATGAAAAATTGTCTTCCCTCTGCCCACCCTTTCCTGTCATTGTTTTTTAAACACATTATATAGGCCAGACATCAAAAGGACAAGAGAGAATGTAACATCCAGGCCAAACACCCACACAGCTCTTCAGCCACTATCTAAACCAGCTGTGGCATCCTTTGACCTTACATGCCAGATGTCTGGGCTAATGTGTGAAGGATTCCTGCTTTTACCTGAAGCTTGCTTCTTTTCTTTGCAATAATTCCGTTGAGAGGAAAGATGAGAATGACAGTGGCAATTCCAGCCAGTGCTGATGGACCCAGATGCTAAAAGGAAACCGTGTCAAGACATTGTCAGTAAAATTACATCTATGCACAAATGGGAGGCATTGTGGAAACACTAAATTTCAACATACCTGCCAGAGGAAGAAAAGACAAAGAGCGATCTCAATAGGAGCCAGCCAGACAGCGTTGAAGTAGACCACAAAGTCCATGAGCTTCTGAGTGTCTGCTGAAACCAAATTCACAATCTCCCCCACAGTGCAAGTCCTCCTGGCAGCGCTGTTTATCACCAAAGACTGGATTGACAACAAAAGACACATTTTAGCCCTCCGTTCACTGTGTACAATATAATTTCATACCCTGGTAAAGATTACACACCATCATTCATCTTAGGTAAGAGCTGTTAATCATACACTGTGAACTGTTTTTCAGTCTGGAAGGAGAGAAAGCTTTTGTTTTCATCATTTAAGACATAATTCATGTTGTGTCAAGTGGTTAACGGATAAACGTATGTTGCGTATTTACCCACCTTTCTGTAAACCAAGCCCATTACAGCTGTCTTCACCCTCATTCCGACTGTGAAGCAAGCGTACATGTATTGATGGTTGAAGAGGGACTGGAGGCAGGAGAGCAGGAACATCAGGGTGGCGTAAAAGTAGCCCTTCCACAGTGGAGCATCTTCATCTCTCATAAAACCTAGAAGAAGACTGTGGAGGAAGAGAAGGAAATGAATGCTTCGTCAGGTTGTTGAGTAGTTGGCCTTTTGCATCTGTTCCCATTTGATTTAATATAACAGGTTTTCCTGGAAAGTTTGATAAGAAGCTAAGCAGACAGAGACCAACTCTTACTTTTGACAGCATGATTTCTTTTCATTCAGTCTGATATTTACTCTCATTGTATGTTTTTTGACCAATGGCCTTGAACGCTGCTGTGGTTTCTGGTTGACTGGTCTGCATAAAGTAGTTCAGGTTGCACAACAGAGCTCAGTCTGTGGCCAGGCTGCACTCACACTTGGCCTGTGGCTCTCTTATTGTGGTCCGACAACATTTCTGCCATTTAGAGCCTCCTCTCCCTTTTTCTGCCTGCACGTCCTCCTCACTGGAGCACAGAAAGCTGTGGTCTAGTCTACTTTTCTTGCTCACAGCTCCACGACCGTAATTAACACTTCCACTCATTCTGTGCAGTGCATGAACAACAACATTCCAGTCTGGCTGGTGGGATGGTGAGCCAGAGGGTGGCGGGTCAGCCCTGACCTGTTTTCACTGCTGACAGTGTTTTTTTTTTTCCTTTTCTTGATAGAGTCATAAATCACTGAAATAGTTTATCAGTCTATTAATCTATCTGTTTATTCGATACTCTAGTCTTTTTTTACTTTAGTGTCAAAATTAAATTGGTTTGTCAAACCCTTGAACACAGACAAACTATTTTTACTTTAGCCTGGGTTGCAGTGCATTCAGGTAGTTTCGACCCGGGGCTGGGTTTGGGGAGGTTTGGCTGCAGCTTTCCGTAATATAATAGATTCAAAGCTATTTGCTTTATATGTCTACAAGCCATTAAAAAGTTGTATATCTGTATTTGACTAACTTACCAACAGTATCTCTGTTCACCTATAATGACATATTTACCCTGGAACCGTCTTATGAAACGTTTTACTAAAATTTCTTGCTATTGTCTTGAAAACTATTCACAACAACTTGATATTTATAAGAAAATAGTACGTTTTAGGCACATGATACAAGGTGAGACACAACTAATATACTGATAAGTTTAAGTGCATTTTTTCATTCATTTTACCTTAGCACCTGAGGGATGGCGAACATGAAGGCATCATGAAATATGATACACAAAGTGCCGGTCAGGAAGTATGGACCAAACTTGCGTGCCAGCGTCCTGAGCAGGAAGAAGCCAGAGCTCTGCTTCTTCTGCAACTTTCTGAAGAGCTGGGCCTGGTCTGGCAGCCTGCTCCCCAGAGACACACCCGATGCTAAGGCTTTCTCCTGCCTGCGAGAGGGAGAAAATGCACTGTCACAAACAAGACATCTGTGACAGAGATGCACCAACGTGATGCAGGCGTCTTACAATAGCAGAACATAAAACAGATCATAAAAGCTGTTTTTATTCTTGACAATACTTATGGACTAAAGACGTCACCAGCAGCTGTAGAACGAATCCTTTTCTGAAATAATGATTAAACTCAACAACTGCTTTTCAAAGCACAGGATCGTGTAAACAAGCCTTAAAAAAGGCTTTGGGTTCTTGTCTTGACATTATAGTACTGCTTCTTAATGCACTCTGCTTGGGTCAAGCAACAGGCTGATGTTTGACCACAAAGCTGAACTGTTAAGCTAAGACAACAATGAAAAACATAACATGGATCACAGACCTTGACAAAGTAGAGAACCATATGAGCAAAAGAAATGAGAAAGACATGTGCATGTTGTGTTATTTACTACATCTACATGCTCTCTTGATCCGATGCAACAGCCAAGCTGCCAAATTTTCAAAAAACTTGGTAGTGGAGTGTTGGGTGGAGTGTTTCTGTGGGGTTTGCATGTTCTACTTGTGCATGTGTGGGTTCTTTCTGGGAATTCCAGCTTCTCCTGTCATTGAAAAACAGGCGTGTATGGTTGGTCAATGATTCTGGATTGACCTAAGTAATAAAGGTGAGCATACATTGTTGATTGTTTATCTCATTTTATATCTGTGTTGGACAGGTGACCTCTTCTTCTGGTGACAAGGATAAGCTCCAACCAGCAGAAAATAAATGAATGAATATGTGAATGGTGAAATGTTGTAGGATTGGCAGAGTAAAACATCTAGTTTTTCAGTGTGAATCAGGATTATTTCCATTAAAATTCAAGAGCACTCTTGACTTTGGCAGTCACTGTGTTCTTATGCAGTTGGTTGCTTGGACATGGGTGATTAAAGAGGCAATGGAAAGACCTTTTTCTCATTGTTCACTTGTCATGTTGAATATTTCTATTCCTCTGTATCCAGAAATTAACTGATGGATGACAAATAGGATTAATATGATCAAAGCTGAAAGTAGGCAAATCCCATCGTAACAGTATTTTCGTGCAATAGACTGGACAATGTACTTTATGACTGGAATAACTTATTAAACTGTCAGTATTTTGGCCAAAAATCATGTTCACCTCTGAATTTTAGCACATTCAGCTGTCCAGTCCTGTTGAAGTTCAGATATGATCTTGTGTGACGTGTCCTCCTCCCTCAAAGTCCACAGATCATCTGCTTGCAGAGGAGTGCGATATCCTTTCACAACAAGCCTAAATGGGGGAACATGGGAAGATGATTCATACAACAAATTGTCAACAAAAAACACATATTATTGTAAACAAGTACAAACCGTTGCCCTAGTGAGTCAACCAGTGCCTAAAAATGAAGGGGTTTTAAAGAACCATCTTACCCAGTGAACCACCAGAAGAGAATCTGTGACAGGAAAGAGGCATCTTTCACAGGACAGGGATTCTGCAACAGATTAAAGACCAGTTTTAGAAGCTGTTTTTGTAGTAAAATACTCAGTTTAAAGGCATTTTAAAAATACACAGCCTCACCAAGGCTGTCAGTTGATGGTTGAATGGTGTTCTTGTGAGGGGTGTGTTTAAAGAATGCTCATGTGTGTAAACAACCCTGGTATACTCAGGTGGTCCACTGCGGAGAGCGGAGTCCACGAACTCCCACAATACAGAATAAATAGGGTTGAGTGTTAGCACTGGGTGAAGATAATGTTTTGAGGTTTGTTGCAGACAGAGCGGAAATGTGTCATCACAAACTGTACAACAAGGAGACACACACACACACACACACACACACACACATACATACATAAGACAGTCTGTGCTCTCACGCAGACTTCATGGCATCTCCTCCACCCTGCCACCCCCTCACCAGGGTGTTTGCGCTCCTCATTACAGCACTTTTGCTTTTTTGTCCCCTCACTTCCTCTCTTCCTGTGAGTAACTCTAACCAGAGTATGGGGCAGAGAGGAGGAGGAGGTGGAGGAAAAAGGAGAGGACACACCACTGGGTGTGTCTGCCACGCCAGACTGTGGCTTCTGCACCCTAAGCCTCCTCACCGCTAGCCACCAGTTTGTTAGGGACTTTTCCAGCTCCTTCGATTGTTTATCACCAGGGAAATATTACCTCACATGTCTTTTTGATTGATTAGGAGCTCATTTTCATTCACCTGCAAGCTGCTCAGAATCGACTTGCTATTTTAAGCTCAGAAAAGGTTTTTTGCCAATCTCATGTTTAATGAGATTGTGGGATTTGTATTAAGTTATCGTTTCACAGTTGTGTAATCACAGACACTAAGCGGTCATATTGTAATAAGTCAGTGAGTCGCACTAAAGGTATGCAGGAGCATGGTGTCAAACTCGCACACACTCATTCACACTCTTCTTCTAAGAAGCCAAAGTGTGTCAGGAAGGAAGGAAGTGACTCATATCATTTTCCTCCAAAAGGCAAAATTGTCTTGACAACAAAAGTCAAAAACCACAAAATAGCTACTTTGGCATTTCTCTTTCCTTGGTATTGGATTAGACTGGAGGCTTTTTGACGGAAGTGGGAGACATTCTCTTCTGCCTACCTTCTCCAAGATGGGTTTTCCCTGTGGAGGCTGGTCAGCAAAACAGCACAAGAAGAGCTGGGCCAGTTGGATTGTAAAGTAGGAGAAGAAGGCGAGGTAGCGTACAATATCAGAGGCAATACCCTGTGGAAGATAATAAATAAACACATTTTAAAGGGACTGCTAGGGGACTCAAAAAGGGTAGAATTCCTTGAGTTTAAAAATAGGGACACAAGTAATTTGTGTAGCTGAGTACATGCCATATCAACACTAACAAACAAAAATGTTCTTACAGGAAGAGAAAAGGTTTTCAGTGGCATCAAAATGTGTTGTGGTTACTTCAACATTACAGCACTTAACAAATCAGACAACATCCTGTAGTATACTGCATTCTTTATCATAATTCTGGTTTTGTGTGCAATTTCATAACAGCACCAAATTCATTATATGACTTTCCCCTTGTTTACACATTGAATAGCAGCAAAGAGTTTATGCATAAAGATCACAGACACAATAAAGAGTCATTTTGATGAGTAGGCTAAGTCAGGGTAAAACCCAGCAACTTTAATGGTGTACTTTATATAAATGAAGCAACAGTTAAAGCTGCCTCTCAGTCACGCTAAGAAGCCATATCTGTAAATAGGGAGATTGTGGTTTTACAAACCAACATCCATCCCTACTTTCAATTAAGGGAGCAGCTGCAATATTAACTGCATAGAAACTTTAGCAAAAAGTAGGACTTGCATGTTATTCTTGACATACAGAGATTGTGGGCTCTGGCAGAGGGTCATGTTTACCACTGCCAGCCCGTTATGCAGCAGTATGAGTGCATCAACATCGCTGCCTCGGTAAACAGTAAAACAGCTTTCTCTGAGAAGTGTGGTGCTGTACCCAGAAAGCTGATATGAAAGGGGCCAAACGAGTCTGGCCACACAGCGAAAAGCAAGGTCATGATGGTCAAAGAGTGGGTGGGAAAAATGTAGGTCAAGCAGCTAAGAATGGCTGGGTCCAAAACATGAACTCTGTCAACTTGAGCTGTCAGCCTTAAAATATGAATAAGCCACTTTCTTTATATACAGTAAAAATAAATAAATTAATAATTAATAACAATAAAAAATCATACAACTGTGTGGATGTGATGAGCAATGTGATCATTGCTGTTGTTATTCCGGTTATCAACCATCAAAACAAAGGTTCATGCTATAGTATGCCAAATAACAACATATAAACATACGCAAAACACTAGACAAACATAATATAAATGTCAAATATAAAAATTGTGCACTTGAAAAATGAATACTAATTGTGTCAGGTTGGATAAGTCAAGAAACACATGTTTTATTGTGTGAATGTACTACACACTGTAATAATTCATTTTTTCTATAGAAAAAATATCTCTTTCATAACTCTTCATGGTGTATGATATGCAGATTTTCTTTCATTTTTGTTTTTGAACACTTCTTCAGATTTAAACAAATAAGATCCTAAAAGTAATTACCAATTATCTTACAGAGGCAGAACAGCAGTTTCCGTGCTTTAATGACTTGGTTGTAAGCTAATGTAATGGCTGGGCGTTGCTTCATATAAACCCACAAATATTAGAGTGGTGTAGTCGTATCCATCTACTATTGTAAGTGTTGGAAAGGATGCAAATAAACACAGTGTCTTCCTTGAGTGTTAAATCATTCCTTCAACAGCAGTTACATAACTTGCTCTTGAATATCTTTGTTTCGTTAGTTTTAAGGTGTGGTGAGCAGTTGCTGCTTCATCAGATTATGTTTTTGTAGCACTCTGCATTATCTTCTGTTCAATTCTGACTCTATCCTCCTCTAAATCTCCAGCATACCATTTAATGTTGCACCTTAAAATTCAGTTTTATATATTATGGTTGTTAGCTTCCACTGTTAGTGCCTTTTGTAGAAGATATGGTTGTAAAAGTTATTAATGAACTGAGTCCAGCATTTCAATCTAGCCCACTGAGACACAGAAAAACAACATTAAGTTTAAGCAGAATGGGATCATGTGTGCTTCCTATATGTGCACATGTGGTCGTATAAAATTAAAACATCTATTTCAAATGGCTTTGCGTTTTGTATGGATGCATAGATATTCATCTGGCTGTTTATAGCAGTGTAGGCCCATAAACACAGCGCTGACGTTTCTCCGGGCTAACCTTGGGCTGCCATGTCTCACCAGCATTTATCCCAGGGCCATCATTACTCTCCCCCAAGCAGTGTGGGAATGTCACAGACAGAACGATAAAACAGAAATATGGACGTGTGCATGTGTTTTTATAGAAATGCAAATATGACTGCCCCATGGCTGCACGCGCTAACCTACCCCATACAACACTGATTGCAATGTCTGACAGAAGACACAGGAAGAAAAGCAACATTTAAACTCACACAGGCTTGACCAGAATTGGCAGTGTCATCCTCGAACGCTTTGTGTTAACTTTAGGTTACCTTGGTTAAAACTGGGGGGTGAAAAAGGAACTCTTTGCTGACAGAGGGTATAGCTCAAGCTGTACTGCTTGAGACTTGTGTCTAGACTATGGGTAGGAATAGACGTGATTAGATATTCCTGCACTGTGCTTTGACACTTCAGGTTCATTAAGTTCAAACCGGACACAAAAAGATTTATGATGAGTCCTCTAATGGATTGGTTGATAGATGGAACATATATTATCATGTAGAGGATAGAAATTCTATTTAATTTGAAAGCTTTGTATCATTGTAAACTTTCATATCAGGCTTTCTTACTTACCTCATCAATGGCAAGCTGGATCTTTGCTCTGAGAGGCACCAAGGAACAAACAACAGATAAGACCCAGAACAGGAAGAGGAATACAGAAGATCGACAGCCTCTTATCCTCTCCATCTGAATGATGCATAAGGCCAGGATCTGCACAGACACACACAGAGAGAAAGAGCAAAACTTGATTTAAGAATCCACATGTGTGGTTCTTAAAGCACTTTGTCCAAATAACTCTATCCAAATGTCAGAGAACAGAGCAACAAAACTGTTGTGTACATTACACTGATGAACTAACTCAATAGCATGAAAAAAGATATGTCTAATCGTTGAAGATAAACTATTATAATTTACTTTCAAAACCACCTTATAACATTCAAATGATGTTCCCCTTTTAATAGCTGATAAGCAGTTTTTGGCTCAATTGCAGGTGCTTAATGAAAATTTGCTTCACAGCAAGAATGTCACTGGTTTGAGCCTTGGCTGGGGGGAGGTTCGAACCTGTGGGGCGGTGGCCTTTCTGTGTGGAGTTTGCGTGTTCTCCCTGTGCATGCGTGGGTTTTTTCCTGGTACTCTGGCATCCTCCCACCGGTCACTCTAAATTCTCCCTAGGAGTGAATGTGAGCATGAATGGTTGTTTGTCTCTTTCTGTGTTGCCCTGCGATGCACTGGCGACCTGTCCAGGGTGTACCCTGCCTCTCACCTGTTAAAATGGGTTAGGCCATAGCTTCCCCACGACCCGTAATGGACAAAGCGGTACAGAGACAGAATGAAAAATGGAGCTTCTTTTAAAGCTGACATTCAGTGCAACTTCTCTCTAATTGTGTAGCAGTAGTTCTCTTGCTTTGACTCCTACTGTTTTTAAAAAAATGTCTTTGGATGGGTATGGAGGATGCAGTTGGATGACTGATCTAATGTAACTGACGAAAATTTAGAAAAATTAACTTGGACTTCTAGGAATTCCTTGTATGTATGTAACTTCTCTACCATGATGTTTTCTAAAAAATAAAAATGATTCAGATTTTGCACATGGGGGCATGTTTGTCCTGCATCTCCCAATGAACATCTATAATCAATCCCTTGCTAAGTGGTTAGCCAAGTGAGACGTCACATTGCTATGCCTGCTCATCATGAAGTGCGGGGAAAGTGGGTTTTGGTTTTATAATGAGTGCCACATTGGGGTGAGCCACAGTGCTGTCCCGTTATAAACTACTATCTGGTATTTTTATGAGTCTTTTGCCTCAACAGCTTGATCCAGTTTACAGGAAGATCTGTACTGATTTTGATTCAGTGGCCAGGAAAGTAAACATGTTGATATGGACACCCTCCATTACTCTTGCATTTCAGCTGTAGTGACATTGATTTATTTATCTTTACACTTCTTTTCCATACACATTTGTGTTTGGCCAGCCCATCAGAGAATAGATACAAATAGACAGGCACTTACAGTCATACCTATGGGGAATTTAGAGTGTTCAGCCCACCTGACTTGAATGCCTTTGGGATGCTGGAGTAATAGCACAACTTCAGTATAGAGGGGATGTGAAGATAAGGACTGCTTGTAAAGTGCAAGCACACAAACATCTAAAAATTTTATGTGCTTTAATAACAGTTTTTCTGACTGACATACTGTAAATCGAATCTTTACAGTTTATAACATTACTTGCCAAGTGTTAAACACATGCAGTTCTAATTTTATCAACCTGTAACTGACTATAACATTTATGACTGTTGGTACCCTTCAAAGGAGAACTGGCAATAACCAAACACATCATATCAACCTAAATTCTTGATACTGTCACACACGGTGTTTAAGGGGTGATGATCTGGGCTTCTTTTGTAGGTACAAGACCGGGACACCTTACAGTCATTGAGTCATTCATGAACTTCTCTGTTTACCAAAGTATTCTAGAGTCAAATGCATGGTCATCTGTCCAACAGTTAAAGCTTGGACTTAGCTGGGTCACAGAACAGGACAATGTTCTAATGCACAGCAGCTATTCAAGATGTGATGCCTATGGCTGAAAAAAAAGTCAAGGTGTTCAACTGCCCTTAAGTCCAGAACTAAACCTGACTGAATTACTATGCAGGACCGTAAGAGAGCTGCGAATACACAAACACCTTCAAACCTCAGTGGACTGAAGAAAGAGTATGATGAGTTAACTTAATTTCAGAATACTTCATGTTGTTGATATTGAAAATGGTTCTACAAGCTATTCAGTGTGCATGATGCTTAATTTTCACACCCTACTTATACTTTTTATTCTGTCACACAAGAATAAAAAAAAAAAATCCTTTCATCATGACTCTTTCAGTCATCTAGAGTTCTGTCCAAACTTTGTGACTTGAAGTATAGTAGTAACTCTCATTTTACTTTGGATCTTTACCAACTGCTACATCAGAAAAACAGTTATGTAATACGTTTTATGTTTAGAAACATTGATTATTGCAGCCTTTGATTGTGTTAATGCCCCACCTTCAACTCATTGGAAAAAACAAAGCTCTGGAGATCTCACCCCTATGGGCATGAGGCTGCATCAGCCCCAATTCAAACCTTAACATAAAGCTGCCCAGGGGTAAGTGAATGAGGACAAGGTTCCTCCTACTTGTAGCATCCTGCTCTGACTTGCCTGTTACAGCAAACCATGAGCCCATCTGTTTGTACAACTTGGTGGGTGGGGCTAACTTCATCACTAAAGCCTGAATCAAAACCCTACCTTATAATTAGACAAGAACAGTAAAGTGTTGGGGGGCGGGGGGGACTTTACGTCATGGTATTACTGATTATAGCCAGTGCCATGCATGCACATTTCATCTGTAGTAACCACGACTCAGTCTTGGGTAAAACATTACCAAACTTTTGCTAGAGCTGAAGGTCAACAAAACAAGTTGTTCAGAACAACAAGAGGGCAGTGTTCCATTCCTGCATCCAGGAAACGGATGGTGGCATGTGGCTATGAGGCACAGCTAGTAAATGATATCCTTGAAAAAAGATAAGTAAGGCACGAAGATTAAAAGATTGGTGACAGGCTCTTAACATGATTTAGAAGAAGTCTGTCGTCTGGCCCCCTGGGGTGACAAATTGTGTCCTGAAAATAGATTCCTTTTTTTGGGATGTATCTCTCGATACAAGAGTAGTCTCAGTGTATTTTTACCCAAACTCTTGCTGGTATTTACTCAGGAGTCTGAAAAGACCACAGGTGGGCAAAGCTGTCTGGCTTAAAGAGAGTGAGACTGAGCAGGTTTTTACATGGCTACAGAAAGAAGGAGCTTTGTGAGTAAAGCTGTATAGTCCTTTGGGTCAATGTTAAAGGCTCACAGGACTTTAGTTGTCCTATCTGAACTCTGCATCATTGTGCTGCATTGTAATTCATGCATAGCTACTGCAGAAGGATAAACTGCATTTTAACTTGCCATGCCACCCATGTTGAGGTGCACTCCTTTATTTTGCCTACTCAAACAAATTAAGTATAATTCAAATCCAGTGACAAAGAGTGGGATCGATGTTCTGAGAAACATTTGGGTGTATTTCCATCAACATGTGCCACTGAGAACATTTCTTTAATTCTATACCAAGCCTTATTTTCTATAAATAATGTTCTGTAGCCCACCCTACATGCCACCCTGATCCAGGTCAGAGAGGCCATTATGGTTTGATTCAAGAGTCAAGGAGGGAGGAGATAAACAACGTTTGTTAAGATTAAAGATCTCATCTACAATGTGTCAAACTAAACTGGTTTTGCACTGATTTAGATCTGAACATTTGAGTTTATTTTAGCCGTTTTAATTTAGTTTTCCAAAACTATGATTCAGGAATAAATACCATGCATCTCTCAACCAATTTCCTGTACCTGTTTATAAACTCTAACCGCTTTGTTCTCAACTTGTCCCAGTTCTCAACCCGCCTTGAGTCATCAGTAGATTTCGTCATGCCATCGTGGCATGGTTTTTGTTAGTGAATCGTTATGAATTTTAGGTACGGTTTGACTGGAGATGGCTCTGACCTTGGCTTTTTATTGCTAAGGAAGATGGATAAATAACTGGTCCTGCTTTCTGCTGAGGCATCACAATGAAAAGCACTACACCATAAACACAGTTTAGGTCAGAACAATGGCTATCAAAGAGTGATTTGGTGTCAAAACCTCCTGTCCAACATTACACCTGTAACCTATAAAAAGACGGAATCTTGCTATGCAATTAAGGTTAACATAGACTACAATAGCATGTCATCGCCTTTCTGTCTTGTGGCTTTGTGTTTTTAAAGACAAACCATAAAGTTGGAGGCAAGTCAGAGCAACCTGCTGTGCATTAAAGCACATTCACCAAAGCCAAGCAAAGCATTAACCGTATCTTCATTAAAATAATTTTATTATATTTTGCATAAGAATGTCCCTGCTTCACTTTGAATCTTAAAATTACTGTAAGTATTTTGTTTTGCACGTCTTTTCTTTGTGACTTGTAATTTGTTGCTCTTGCAGGCCCTGTCACATTCTCATTGCACTGTAACTTTGCACATCTATACTGCAACAGTAACTGATATCTTTACATATGTATTCTGCACTCTGATGACTGATTGTCAAATACAGGTTGTGTTTACAGGGCACTGTAATATTTACATTACCTGTGACGCTATAAATTAATGCTTGGTTGTGCATCTTTGCACCTCTGTGTCAGGCCAACATACCATAGAGACACTATACATACACATTTCTTTATGTGTTTTCACAATGACATGATCCATGAGAATACTTGAAATTCCCAAAACTTCTGAGTTCCCATGAGCAACTCAACAGATATGACTTTTTCCTTCTGTTGTATAATGACATTTTACCCAATGACTGTGCAGTAATTGGGTAGAATTTAAGCAGAACACTCTAATTTCAAAACTTCAAATATCTTATTAATTTGCTGAATAACAGCCAAACATACTAAATCAATGGGTGAACTGGGGAGGGAATGCACAAACCATCATCACCATGCAAAATTGAGCTTTTACAGCTAAACAAAGTTTACATTAAAACTGATTTTAATATAATTTAGATTGATGCACATGTGTAGAAAAGGAGTTGCATTAGTTACCACAGTCATGCTGCGCATGATGGGGCTAAGTAGGAAGACCATGTGCTGCTGGATCTCCTGGCTTCTCTCCAGCAAGATGTAGAAGAACTCCACAAAACCAAATGAAGCCAGCAGGAAACCCAGCACCTGAACAAGATAGAAAATTCTTGATTGAAAAAGTTTCTGATTATAGTGTAATAAACAACAAACTGAAGGCTGATTAGTGTCTCTAATGTCTCACCATCTTTGTGATGCAAAGGTAGGACATTTCAATCCGGCCATGATCATGGCAGTAAAGGTGAAGACAGTAAAAAGGGACCAACAACCACAGATAAATACAGGGGACCCAGACCAGCACTGTGTTCTGGAAACACTGGGTTAAATCGGGGTTGGCTGTGTACCATGTGCGGTTCCAGTCCTGCAACACAGAGAAAGAAATAAGAGAAGCTAAATTTTAGATGAGGAGAAAACAATAAGAAGTCAGGAACTATGAGGTTACTATTGAATCTGACAAAACTAAGCAAACAAGGGCCAAAGTCCAGAGAGTTCAGACTTGGTGCAGGTCCAGCATTTCAAGTCAGTCAAAAGTGAAACAGCAAGTCAGCAAAACAAACTAAACCAAAACAAAACAAACAAACAAAAAAACAAATCAAACCAGTGTGTTTGTACCTAATCCTAGGAGAGTCTGAGGTAGAGGCTTCCTTTCACTAAAAAGCTGGGGCAGCTTAGATTTTTTTATGACTAGTTTTTTTTATTTGACTAGTTTGCTAATAATAGTGGGATGATTTTCTGGCACCAAGAAGAACAGTTCAATGTCTACATAAATAATGGAGCTGCAACAAATGATAACATTTGTTACAGAGAAGAAGTCAAGGACAGAAAAGGTAGAGATTATGTAACAACAGGAGAGCTAGCATATGTGATCTTTTGTTTAAGTGGTTTGTTGTTGTCTTGCTTCCCATTTTTATCACCCGACTTGCCTAATGAGGGGCAGGGTGTCTGGTGGTGCTAACGAGACTGCCCTACAGAGGAACCACAGGAAGTGGTTTAAAGATCCTAGCATGGCAGAGAAGTCTGATCCAGCTGGTAGACTCCCAACTAGGATAAGGTAGAGTGGCCACAATTGGTGGCAGCTGCAGAATCATTATGTAACAACCACCCTCCCACAGCTCTGCGAATAAACCATGACAGGGGAGACAAACCTCACATGGATTTGTGGCGGCATGTCTGAGCATTCACCATCAATTGGCACTCTTTAGTGTCTCTGGAGCAACAAGGGTCTGACTCATGATCCGATTACAGGCACCGGAGTTCAATCGAGGACTGGTACACTTCTTTGCACTCCTTGCCACAGGGTCACAAAAGTAGATTAACTCAACAAATCTTCAAAACCTGAATAAGGTTATATAATAAGCATGCCCTTTTGCACGTATACTAAGATCTATTTAGGCGATAAATCTCTGCAGAAGCAAAGAGTGGGAGGCTGTTTTCACAGTCCCATATGACTCCTGTGGTCAATGGCAGGCAGATGTTCATAGTTCTTTTATGAATAAACCGTACCTGTCAAACCCTCTCCAAGTTCTTTTTTCTGCATTTTGTTCAATCCTCATCCCGTTTTTCACTCAAGGTTAAAGTGCTTTCTGTATGCAGTGTATGAAGGCCGACTATAAGGTGCCTATTTTTACTTGACAGACATGGCGAAATGAAAACAGAAAGCAGAATCTTTACATACTGCTGCAAGTCTGTTGAATGCCACTTATGAATACTTATTGATCTGATAAAACAACGTGCTGCCTTATAAACTTCATGTTTCATCAATGAGTTAAATAAGCTTTCAGAAAAACTGTTTTGAAAACGGGATTATGTGCACGTGTAGAGGAAGAACTCTGTAATTGTAGAGAGCATCTATCACTCTCCTGTCAGTTTCACTTTGTCCTGTTCAGATTACAGGCCTGGTCAACTTCAAGAGGAAGAAACAAACTACACTGCTAACGTCTGAAGCAAGTGAGTTGAACCTTAACACTTTCAGGCCAAGTGTTTATGGATCAAGCAATGTTGAAGAAAAGTTAGTTATATGTCATTTTCATTATTATAGAAGCAACGTGGCTAACTGAGTAATTCTGCATGTTGCAGTACATCCATGTGACCTCTGTTTTTCTAGAAGGCACGTGTTTCACTGATGGAGACATGAAAGCAAAGCTGGCATTTTTCACTCTATCTCATAAGTTCTTGCATTTGTTGTTCTTTTGTCTTATGTATGATCTGTGAACTTTTTTAGGGTAACTTATCTATAGTAGCTTGCATAGCTTTGCTTATGGTTTTCTCATACATCTCATGTCCTGAGTCTCTGTGGCCAGACACTCAGCTACATCAGTGTTTTAAAGTGAATGTAAAAGGCTAATTCAGTTAATAACTGAAGGTGCTGTTAAGCCAACATGAGAAGGAACAAAAAAAAGAAGCCTCACTGTTACAACATCTTGTACACAGTTATGGATGTAATTTAACGAAGAACACAACATCTGGATTTTAAAGTTTTATGGCAAAGACGGCAGCACATAATGAAACAGATTACTTTCACTTGATCAACAAACTTTGATGGTCATTGTTTTGAGGCTTTGCAGAAGCAACAAAGACAGAACAGGCTGTAATGAGATCCAGAAACAGAAGGAAAGCTTTAAGAAGTGGGGGCGCACAAGCTGGGAAAGGGTGCATTCGATTCCAGCTGGACAGCAGCCATTCTTCTATTTTTGAGCTAGGATCCAGAATGTGGAGGTTTGCTAATACATTAAACTAAAAAGCCCTTCTAGCCACAGCAGCTCTCTTGGTGTGATTCGTTCCCACCACTCAGGATCTCACAGAACTAAATCAGAGTGATGAGAAACATTATCAAAGACAAACTGTCCCACTCTCTTGTACATATAGGCTGCAGACTAGAAGGTTCTATGCATGCTATATCTCTTTTCCCTGTATAACTGAGGGCTGCCAGCATCTTGAAACTCAATTTCTCCTTTCTTATAATATAAATATTTGGAACATTTATAATGGACAGCAAATCTTATGCTCAATAAGCAACCATAATAATGTGGCTAATGCTAATTATTTAAATTGTGAAGAGGAAACAAGATAAGAAGAATTACCAAAGACTTTCATCTACCACCAACTTAAGCTCATCATTCAGTACAGACAATAACTTAAGCACTATTTTTTGTATCTAACAGACATGTCAGTCAGTATGAATGAAATAACATGTATTTTTGAACAGTTAAAAACCTATAATGTTTTACTGTTATGTCATGATAACCAGTAACATCAAACTTCTCAAAGTTGAACTACACGTGGTTTAAATGATTCCCAGGCCAATGCACACATCATGAACTCACCCACAGAGGGTCCAGGCCACTGAGTCTGCAAAAGGCATCCATCCACTCGCTTGCTCCTTCCTCCTCGATGTGCTACTTGTTCAGCACGGACAGCCCTGCTCTCCACACTGGTTTGCACACACAGTCTGCACCAACACCACAGTGTGAATATGTGTGTGTGATGGGGGTTAAAACAGAAAACTCTTATTACTTGCTCTCTGATGGTAGTGTAATAACTTCAGCCAGGTCTTGCTTGTCTGTCTGTGTGAAAAGCTGTGTTTATTGGTGTGTTTAAGTGTGTAACTTTTCCTCCCTTTTAATAAAACATCTTCTCTCAATGAAGCTCTGTTACTGTCTGCCTCTCAGTTTGAACTGCTGCTGCCCTGAGATCCTGTGTCTTTCTGACTCAGTCTGCCTGCTGTTTATGAGTGTGTCTCTTTTTACTGGGTGGGTGGAAATATTTCTCTCTCTCTCTCTCCCTCTCTCACTTACTCACCCACACCCCTCTCTTCTCTCCCACATCTGCTGGATTTTGATCAAAACACCACAGTTGCTCCCCTCAATAGGATGACAGTCCCACACCCAGACACACTCCACCCACTGCCCCCTCACCTCCTCTCTCACTCCTTTTTTTTTTTTTTGCTCACTTTCCCCACATCCCAAACAGCTAGTTGTCTGACCACAAAGTGTCTGGTTGTACATACATATACCTTATAAAATGAGACTAACCACAATCAGATAAATACCATGTTTTTAAAGTTTACTTATAAACCTACTTTAAATAAATCTAAGATATTAACAAAAACAACATTTGTCTTGCAACTCTGCATATGTGGGACTTCTCCTACATATGTCAATGATAGACTGTACTGAGACATATGTATACAAGTGCTCAAGGAAAAGTTTGAAGTGCTTTTTCTTTTTTTCTTTTTTTTATTCATACAACTTAATTTTCTCTACTATGATCCAGGGGGAAAATATTGTAATTTTTACATGGCATTTACCAGAGAGAATGGGTGGATGGAAAGACATTATTTATGCTTTATATAAAACTTTGGAGAACTTGTCTTAACCTTTTAAATTTAAAACTTAAACAATCAGTTGGTTAATGGATAATTTGATCAGATGCATAATCCATGATGAAAAAAATCATAGTTGCAGCTGGACACAAAAAATGTTTAAAAAGAGTTTTGCGTCATCTACAACAGTAAATTCTTACTTTAGGTTAACATCATTGATAGTAAATTAACAACATGATAACATAACATTTAGCTAAGTATTTTCTTTTACTTTTTAAACTTTAGGTATGTTTAGGTATGTTTAACAGTTTTATTTAATCCAAAATACTTTAACACTGTGATGTTAGCACTTTCACTCATGGCTATGAATTCTTCCTTCACCACTAACACATTAAACAAACATTTTACATTTAATTTGTTGATCTGTAATAGTCTTTTCCTCCAACTCTCCTACATTTTCATTTTTGCTGAGCATAAAGCATTGAGCCACCTCAGTAATTCAAAGCATCACGTGCATCTCCCGAAACTATAATATTGCTGATTTGGTCAGAAAACAGAACGCATTTGGTTAATTAGTCATCTTGTTGGACTGAAACTTGCATTGTAAGTGGAAAATGTGAAGTCATTGCACAGTTTTCTTTGTCCAGTTTCATGTTAAATTGTTAGTGTGCATCTATGTTGTTGGACGTGGAAAAGTGTTGGGAAGTGAGCGGGACTTAGTTGTTTGTGTGTTGACAAAGTTATAGGATATCAAAATTAAAGTAATAAAACACCACCATGCAAATACTTCCACTGACCTGCTTTGACAAATGACATTAGGATAGAGAATGATCATATGCTAAAATCAGCAACAAAATAAGTTTCTAAAACTAAAATTTGAGTGCTGTACAAGGATAAAAGAAGAAGACAAAAGAATGGCTGTGCTCACAACTCTTTGTAGTCTGGTAACACATATTCTCAAATGATGTGATGCTTCTCAATCCAGTTAGGGAAAAACTTCAGCTGTGCAGGAAAGTATGACACTGTCTGGACTGGGGCTAACATCCCCACCATCATCACCGCAGAGAAGAAACATGGAAAGTTCGGCAGAGAGGCAGACCACCACCAGGCCAAGTGTCTCGCCATGTGCAAATATAGGATTATTATTCTTTTAAAAATGAGTCATCACTTTAAATTTTTCTTCCAGGGAAGCAAATGCTCTTCATTTGTTGCCTCAGCTGGTGAAAATTGACTTATGTAACATGACATGTGATTTCATTTTAATGTATAATTAATTTAAAAGCTTGACTTTAAATTTTTGCTTCATGGTGCAATTCTACAAGCAATCTGGAATACAACTAAATAGTAGAAATACAGGTTAGAAATAAATATTTTGCATTAAACGTGTTGTAGCTGTACTCAGAAGGTCTCAGGAGTTCAACATGACTTCTTTGATGTCTCCAGGGTTTATTTTGCAGGTTTCAACAGTACCAACGAGGATTAGGAGAAAATAAATGAGAGCCCGTTGTTGCTGTTAGACAAATCTACACACACACACACACACACACACACACACACACACACACACACACACACACACACACACACACACACACACACACACACACACCACACACACACACACAGACATCCATGGTCTAACCAACTAGTGTTATGTCTCTGTCCTACAGTCTGGGTAGAGTGTTGCTACTCCAAAGAAATGGTCCGAAACACCTCAGGCAGTGTACAACTGCCAATGAAGTGGGTGGTGTGTGTGTGAAAGTGGCACAAACTGCAGTTGTTTACCTGCACAGTCCCAAATAACAGGTATCAAAACTGACAGACTAAAGTATTTGGCATGTGGTCCCTTTCTTTTTTAGCTAAGACTTGAATTTCTGCAGCTGAGCATGTCTGTTTGCTAATCATGAGTGGACAGATGACAACATCTGGTGTTTGGCTACAGATATTTTTAAGGGGTGTGTCAGAAATGTTCTTGAAAGTGGCCTTCTGCATTGTGGTGACCATGTTTACATGTTCTATCTTAAAGTTGCTCTGTTGTCTGCTTCCAAATGGTGCCCATAAAACTTGTTAGTAAATGTACAGATATATTTTATGTGCTTCCTGACAGAAGAAAGGACTAATTCCTCCTCTGCTGAGTCCAGAATAAACTCCCCTGAAGCCTCTGAGCCAAAACGCGTCATCTGATGACTCCCAGACAGGGGCTTGAGGTTTGAAGTGTTGCAATTTGTGGAGAAAAACTAGCACAAAAACAACACAGATAAGACTGAGCATATGCAATGAAGAGCAAGACCTGTGCAAACTGCTGCTGCAAGCCCAAACAAAAACATACACAACTGGCCTGAAAAATTGACCTAAATGAGCTCCGTTAAGGCCGGTGGCCAGACAGCAGACTGTTTACACCAATGAAGAAAGAGAAAGCACAGAGCATTGACCCTGTCGTAGGCTGGTGCTGGAGCAGGGCCAGATGTGGTCATGGCGTGCAGTAGTAGTGATGTGGAGCTGACAGGCGGTGGATGCAGAGGGTGACTGAGGGGGTGGTGATGCCCAAACCAACCCGTGGTTGTGCGGTGGTTAACCAGTCTAGGTCACCTACACTTCCTTTGGCCTCTCGCTGAAAGGAAGCATAGTCTAGTCAAAATAATGTTGTCATTTTGGCTTCTTACATTTGAGCAAGGGGGGAGACAAATTTAGCAACAGCAAAGCAAAGGGAGGGGCCTAAAACAGTTTAGGAAACAAGTGAGCAAAATATCTGCACTGCATTTTTTTTCTCACAGCTCTTAAATAAGCCATCTTAAATGAGTGGCGCAGCTCCAGTGCAGCCTGTAAATTCAGATGTGTCAGCCTACGCAAGCAATTATAACTGGGCTCAGTCTTCCGCTCACCCCCCCCACCCTGGTTTTAACTCACAAAACCCTCTTAATCTATCCTCACTGCTTCTCTCTGGTTGATCTTTGACTCTGACCTGCTTCCTGTCAGCATGACTGCTGTGCTGTGCAAGCTGATATGATGGGTAAAGTGTGTGCCTTCTTAATCTGTTTATCTTTTGTTGTCAGATCATTTTCCTTCATCTGCAGACTCCAGACCTGTCTCACATGTCTCTGTGAGTGAACCGACCCTACAAGTATTTAACACCCTGCTGGTTTGGCATCTGCTGTGGCGTTGCTCATTGCACATGAAGCAAAGTACTTACAGATTGATCACTCACACATTGATAGTGAAATAAGTCAACGCAAATTAACACAAAAAGCATTACACTGCTCTCATTTCTCAAGTTGAGCCAGAGTTTGGTTATCTACAACCTTTAAGGACTTATTTATGTTGAGACATATAAAATTATGAATGTTTGCACCCTCTAAACACAAGTAGCTCCTTCCTCAGTAAGCTTTGTATTTAGCTTATGAACCGATGTTAGTTAAAAAAAACATTAAGACGATTGAGTTATATTCTACGGAGACCCTCTGATGACATTTATGCTGAAAAATATCACTGTATGGCCACATGTTAGTAAGTCATGCTCACAGATTACTAATACATAGGTAACAGGTTAATAGCGTCATTGCAAGACATGTGCTATCAAAATGAGTTGTCATGTGGTGACCAAAACTTTAATAATAATAATAATAATAATAATAATAATAATAATAATAATAAGTTGGTTTTAAATATCAGTGTTGACCATCTATTAAAAATAGCCTTGTCCAAAACTTAATTTTTGGTAAATAAATGCTTTCCCTTTTAAGTCATTTCTATTTTAAGCTACAGTTTAGTTATCATGTACTACATAAAGCTAAATCATAGCCACAATTTAATTATCTGGATCCCACACATTAGTAATCCAAATATTATTAATGAATTGCTATCTATTCATGTTTTTCCCATTGATGTCACTAATGCTACTCCTCAATTTAGCCAACTTCTACTGACTTTTTTATTTCTGTGCAATTGTTCAGACTTGTTATTCTGACAGCTTTGTTATCTTTTCTTAGTAGAATCATCACACAAAACATGACATCAATCATTGAATTGGCTTTCTGTACACGGCTGGCTGTGTTTAATCCTTTCTTTTGGCATTTCGCTAAGCTACGTTGCTTGCTGGAGCTGTGTGTGTGAAAATGTGAAAGTCAAAGTAATACTTAAGTAACTCCGAAAGAAAAACAAAACAAACAAAAAAAAAAAACCAACAATAAAAAAAAAACAAAACTGCAGGAACATCTATTTAAGCTAACGAGGAAAGCTGCAAATCTGACTTTAACCAACTTTCTTCCACAGACAAACAATATTTACTCTGAATGTTAGCTGCCTTGCATGACATTAGGAGACACTTTGGTTGCATAACCAAACTAGAATTAGTAAGGTAATTGTTGGGCTCCAGGTTCTTCTTTTTTTTTCTTCTGGTGACTCGAATGTGAACCTGACATCTCCAAACCTCAGACACAGTAAAGATGCTCTTTTCCCTCTCAGACAGCAGATGGCTGCCATCATTTCTCAACTGCTCTGGAACCAGAAGGTGTCTGAATGAGACTATACTGTGATTACTCTTCAGAGGAAAACCACACTGGTCGACAGCCAGCCAGAGGAATGGCAGCGATGTCACAGCGTAGGTTTGCACCAAACAAACAATAGTAATTTACAGTTCAGTGTTGGCTATTTTTTCAGTTTACATTAATAGATTTTTTTTTTATATGTTTTGAGAAACTCAACCAGTTGCAAGGTGAGTATATTAAACTTTAAATGAAGAAGTCAGTTTGAAATCAAGAGAAATTTAATTTTATTTAGCACAGATTGCCTAAAACTATTTAGCAATACAACAGTTATAATTCATATATATATATCTATATATATATAGATATATATATATAATTTATTTCTTTATTTATTTATATGCATCACCAGTTACAATAAAATTGTAATTAATTCAGTTATAATCAGTGGTGGGTTTTTGCAACTTCAAAGATTTTATATACATATATAAAACAGAAAAGCCTATGACTGAATGATTGGATTGACTTAATTTATAACCTACTTTATCACTGACTCTTCAAAATAATACTACAGATATGTAGCATTACTTTTACAGAGTTTTTAAAAAAGTAATAAAAAAAACCGTTTCCTAATCACTCATTTATCAGCATTTTGCCTTGTGAATAAAATATAAAAAGATTATGAATCAAACTTGCATGCTCTTTTAGAACATTTTAAGCCTTTGGGCACAGTGTGGGGTGACTTTTCTTTATGTGTCAGACTGTGGTGAATTTGGTGGAGCCCAAATTGGCTGTGCCTTACAGCCGACCCAGCCACAGTCCAAACGGGTTTAGACAGACTCTAAACAAAATGCAAGCTGTGATTCAGGAAGACAAAGCATGGCTAACTTCTGCATTTGCAAGCATAAAAATAAATCTGAGGTTGTCTATACTATGTCTGCTGCAGTGCTACCTCAAGTGGAAATACAAGTATTGTGTCCATCCATCCATCCATCCATCCATCCATCTGTAGCCCTGATGAGTCCCATGCAGTAGGTCAGCTGAACCAGCCCTGCGGGTAAACAGTGCTCAGCAACTTTAACAATGCTTAATAGGATATTGCGGCTTCTTTCTAAACTCAAAACAGACCTGCTCTTTTCTGAAAATAGCAGTAAGTGAAGATCCATGGGACAGTCCCTCGTCACTAGTTGTCCAATAACCTGAACTACTGGCTCCCCCTTAATAGATCCTGGAGCCTGACTCCCACTCACTCTGACTCCTTATGACGTACAGAGGCACCAGCTCATCACAAGTCACCACACTGATGTGGTAAGATGAGCATCAACAAAAACAGTTCCTCCACTTTTCACTTGAGGATTGCGGGTAGATCCCCTCTAAAAATATCACCAGGAAAAACTGAGGGGGAGGCCTGGATTGTGGTTGTGGCATTTATTAGGGAATCATCCACTCCCTGTGTGCTGTAAAAACACAGGGTGGAAACAAATGGGATGAGTATAATGTTGTAAAATAATGAAGTGATGACCAGCACCTTCTTTTATTTTTTTTTTAAACCACTGGCAATTATTATATCACATTCAGCCACAGAACATAGAAATGACCATAGATTCTACCACACTACCACAGCCTTGACTGTAATCTGATTTGCCTTGTATTTAATGCCTCTAGTACTGCCGTCAGCTATATAACTATCATTTTAGTCAAGGCTGTTCACAATAATGTAAGATTGTTAACATGTGTGTACAACTAATCATACCAGTTTCACCTGAGTAAAAAAAATCTCAAAGCCTATTAAAAGTTAAGTCTTCTTGTTGTTGTGCTTTAACAACCTCAAAACATACCAAAGCAGTGAGATACGTGAACCTTTATTCCTTTGCATCTATATATATCCTTCATTTCTCCTCAGCCTGACTTCAGTCATGAGAATACTGGGAAACTAGGCATCATACAGTACAGTAAATCATGTTTTTCCACACAGGGCGAATCCCAATTTCAACAGTACCAGTCATCACTCAGCTTCCTATTGCAGGGCCATTTGTTCAAGTATGTACTCACACACTGAAAACCTACACTTTGCACTCTGTAAATCAGAGAGTTAAAACATAACAGACTTCCGGCAAACCATATAGGACAGCAAAGGCTGGGATAGCAAAACAAAATAAGCCACATCCTGTGGGGAACAGGAAAAGCTGGTTAAATGACAGGTTTCATGAGTGAAAGGCTCTTGGCCTCTCCATCACAGCCTTTATTAAACGGATAACTTCCTGAATTCCTAAATTTATCTGATTCACTGAAAATTGCATGAATAGGAAAATGTGAAGGCTGTAATAGATTTCAAATACTAGGCCTTTTGATGATTACTTTTTACACTGAACACACCTTTATATGACCTCTTGAAAAAAAAAAGAATAGAAACTCTCACTTGGAGATTTTTGTTGATCTGTTTTATTTGTAGGGAAATAAATTTTAACTTAAACTTAAACCAGGTTATTCAGTGTGTTGTGTGTGATGAGACATCACTAATCATGGAAAGGACCTAATGGAATTTATGTCTTCAGAATTGCAGATAGGGTCTGGGGAGTTTCTTCATTCAATCTAAACATCCTTTGTGGACTTGAAGAAGGCTTGCCATGCCCCTTTGGTGGAATTCTGTAGTGTGGGAATAGCTGCGGGAATACTGGGTGCTGGAGTCGCTTTTGTGGCTATTAGGTTCCTGTATGTTAAAAGCAAGCGCTGTATGAACGGATGGTGCATGTCAGTAGCTAAAGTTCTTTCAGGTATTAACCAGTTTTCATCTGCGAATGGATCCAGTGGCCTCAGGTGTAATGATGACTGCACTACAGGTAATTACGTTTGGTGCCTTTTAAGGTGTTACTTACCCCAAACGGTGCTCTAGCACCTTTCAGACAAAGCAGGTGAAGCTGTTTAAAAGCTCAGAGGATTCTCACTTCCCACACAGAGTTGTTTGTCCATTTAGAGACACCATAGCAAAAATGGTGGCACAAATATGGTAGCTGCCATGTATGTGGAGCCAGAGCAAGTAGATGTACAATAAATAACTCATTCTAAAAAACACAAAAAACAACAACAACAAAAAAGTTATTTTGTAAAGTGATTAAATACCAATAGAAACACAATGTTTAATGATAAATCACATGTTTCTGTAACTGACTGATTTTTTTTAACACACTGTACCTTTAAGGTAAACAGTTTAATTGTAAAATATTGGGTTTAAATGTAACTATAGGTTACTATAGGTTTTCAGATTATGCCAAAGAAGTATTTTTGTTTAAAGTAGCCAAAAAATGTTTTAGTGCTACTGATGTTGGTTTTGATCTTTTTTTGGGGGAGGAGTCAGGTTAGAAACGTGCGCTTCCCTGCTTTGTCTAACCATTCTTCCTCTCACCATTTGTTAATTTTATGGATTGCTGATCATTAAACTTGACAATGACATCACTGCAAGAGGGTGAATCCATATTATTTTCCAGGATTTAACAAATCAGCTCATATATTGTATTAGTGCTAGCCACTGAGCCACAAGCAATGTCTGATAAATAAGATGTACTTTTGATTCTACATCTTGTTAAAATGCTCCTTTTAAACCATCTTGTGTTAAGTTGCAAACAAGTGTGACTTCACGAGTCACTCATCATAAACTACTGTCATAATGACCAATTCTGCTAGAAACAGTCATGACTTCATGCATATTTTTAAACAGTTTTAAATTCTCCAGCAGTTAAGGACCAAAATGTAAACATGTCTTTACCAATGATAAAAAATAAATAACTGAGGTAACACTGCCAGACAGACAAGGGCCATTTAACTTGTACGAGACAAAACTAAATACACTCTCTAGAGTCCATGAAAACAGGCGGCTCAGAGTGTGATTTGGGTCTGCGTGGAGCACAAGATAGATTTTTAAGTGTAAACAATTCAATAATAGAAAAGAAATCACTTTCTTCTGGTTTCAATCTTCTACAGGGTCTATAAAAAGAGTTAGGTGGCTTCTTAGGCGACTTGGTGTATTTAAAACAGAAAATGAATTTCTTTGGTACTGTTTTATGAGACATCTTGCCTTTTCCAGAGGGCATACCACCAAACCATAAAATGTTGCATAACTTTAATTTCTTTCTCAACCTAGTTTTGTAACAGTTTGGGAAGACTGAGTGTTTTTTTCAAGGGGAATACCGAGCTTTTAAAGAAGTTATATAGTCTAGGACAGGCTAAGCTGTATAAGTGAATAGTATTTATGATCCTCAAAGGTTTTAAACTAAACCTAAAATGATATGAAGCTGTTAGTGTGACGCATCTTAGGCCACTTTCCCGTTTTAGATCTTGCACACTGACCTTTGACTTTGGTTTTAAAATCAGTTACTAATCATTGACATCAGAGTCATCCATTCAAGTTCTTGGCCTTTGACCCTCTTTATGTGTCTTTTTCTTTTTTAGTGAAGTGAAATGAATACACAGTATTTCAACTATTGCAGCTGCTTAAACAATTGAGACTTTTGCATAAAAAAATATTCTAAAACCTAAACCGCTTTCTGTGTATATAGAAAGGGAGCCTTTCATTGTGAATTATATTTCTCCCCTTATGTTCACCAATATAAAAAGAGACAAACAACCATGTGTGTTCTTAAAAACTTGAAAAAAGATGATATTCAATCACAACATGGATTCAGATTTTAAAGGGAGATGATAATGAAAACTCAACAATACCAGCTGCACCTAAAAGTATAACAAAATCTAATTTCAATGACTGAAAAATGTAATATATCATGGAAATATGTTTTATATTGGTATCTAATCACTTTAATGAAATATCTATTATGTTTTAGCCATTTATATTGCTAAAGCACTGTTTCTTACTGATTCTTACTATTTCTTTAGGAGTGCAACTGCTTTGTTTGTGTGTCTACACAAGTGTACATGTGCGACTGTAAAAGAGACTATAATGAGTGTTTTATTTCTATTCTATTTTTATTTTTATTACCCAAATTTCCCTGAGGACTCTCCAAAGGGATAAATAAAGTATTTCTATTCTATTCTGTTTCTATTTTAATATGCATAAATGGCTTTTTTTTTTATCATGAAAGCACTTTGTGTTGCCTTTGGCAGGAAAAGTGCTTTATGAATTATCTTGACCGCTTATTCCATTAGGGGAATTAGGAATTAATTATTTGAAATACAGCGAGATGATCCAGAAATCCGGAAACACGTAATCCCAAATTGACCAATCACACGGGAGTACTTGCGTGTAACCGTCTGAGTAGCAGGGGTGCACGTCAGGTCTGGAAGAGGTGCGGTCAAGTCTCCGCAGACCAGCGTGGCGCCAACGGCGGTGATGCCATAATCAACTGTATGCGAGTATAAATCCAACTTTCCTGGCTTCTGATACAATATTTATTTATCTAAAAACAAAACAAAAAAACAAGTGTTATAACTTAACTATGTGTGTCCTTCCTTTCCATCTTCATTTGCAGTGTGTTATAACACTTTTAGCTCTTGCATACTTTCTATGAAATTAGCATTTTGGATGAATGTGTCATTCTTGAGTAGGAGCAAAAATGCTATTTTTACACACAGACATGGCTTATTTCTTCCATTAAACTCAACAGAGCACCATGAAGAGAGCTATTCAGATGGGAAGAAAGTTACCATGGTGTGTTTGTTTTATATAGCACATAATAAAAGCATATTCAAGCCTTAGATAACTAAAGCATTTGACCTTTTATTCATCTGATGGGCCTAAAGCCAGAATAAAAGACCAAGACCCAAACAACCTGAAGATTTCTTTGAGAGGACTGCCATGAACAACATTACTTGAGTGAGCTGAGGCATTGACGGATGTTGTTCTACATCTGGTTAAATAGCTAATTTTACTTAAAACTATACATACCACACACAACCTCTGGGAATCCCAACACACAAGCCAGGGCCCAAATGAGACAAGACCTATCATGTCTCTCAAAGTGTGAGCAGATGCTGTTGACTCAGTGTAGTCTAGAAGCACTTACGCTGTGTCCCACCACAGTTATGCACTGTCTGACCAGAGCCTCAATACAAGGGTGTGCAGACGCACACATGTCCATGGATTCATGCAAACATTACACAAACAAAGTCAGACACACACATATATGCAGGTGCATAGACTCGTGCATGAGCCTGTCTTGCTCTACGCCAGCTCTGTGGTTTGCTCTTTAATCCTGTCATCGGTTACAACACATGCAAGGAAATCTGCACTTTCTCTTGATCTTTCCTCGCTTTAGTCGAGCCAGAGATTTTTACCTTATAGTTTGGTGTTGTTTCATTTATATACTTTTGTCTGAGAGGGAGTGCTCACTTTTTGGGGATTAACTTTACACCTGGTAGCCAGATCCTTAAATTCCTTTAACCACCTGTGTTGAAAGGTTTGGATTTTTTAAGGGTTTAGAGTTTTTATCTTCTGATTTCTCCACACGCCTCTTTTTGGGCTACAGCTACTGTATAGCTGTCATAAGCCTCCCACATCTTGTCCTTTGTGCAGTTTGTATTTACTTATTAATTCTCATTAATCACAATATATTCAGCAGACTAAACATGACAACTTCACTAACACCAAATATCTGAAAGACAATCATAACTGAAACGCTGGAATAATACAAACCAAATGTTTTTGTGTAAAAATATATTAGGATTTTACTGGACCCAGTGAACACTAGTAAATATGGCTTCAAAGTTCACTAAATCATAATAGTGATGCACATCCACATGCTTCATGAAGACGGGTTAGAGTGGCTGTACACAATATATAATGTACCACAATATCAGTCTTTTTTACTAGGTTGAATTGGAAGGAAAGAATCTGAAACTCTGTTTTGCTTAATGTTTATAGTATGTTTCTGCTAATTTTTATGGTCATTTTTATCCATCTGGCTAAAAATTTTAATGTTTGGGTTTAGTCTGTTGCTCTTTAAATGTAGTTTTCTGTTGTATCTGGTAAAACTGCTGTACAATAACCATTTTTGACCATGGAAATTTTAGAATTTTCATTGAATGAGCTCATATATTTTTTTCTCCAGGCATCCAGGTCAGAAGATCAATGCAATTTCATGTTTTTTTTTTCCACACAAAGAAATTTTGTTTAATGTCATTGTGGCATACTCTACAAAAACATGCACACGTCCATTCATAATCATACATAACTGCGTGTTCTTTCAACAAGCAAGAGAGTCCACAAAAGGAGAAGCAGTGGTGGAATTGTTGCTAAACTTTTGTTTAAGAGACTGAGGTTTGACTTTTGGTATAAAATCTGGGCAAATTATTTTACAGTAGTCAAGGTATTTAAGAGCTTCAGCTTGATCATCAGCAATATGAACACCTGGATAGACATATTAGTTTTGTATGCAAATTTCCCAGTCTGGGAATCAGTAATGTAGGTTGGATTCTGATTGGTTCTGATTCTGAGTATGTGAGGCAGTTGAGCTTTCCTAAACCCCAAAACAAGTTTCATAACCAAATTTTTCTTGAAAGAATTTCCTATGGAGGAATTCCTATTTCATATGGAGGCTCTGGAAGTGAAAGGATCAGCCTATGGATAGTGGAAATAAAAGGGATTTTCTTCTTGTAGGGCAAGCAAATCATACATGTTCCATTAGCACAGGATAAGTTTCTATCTAGCCAAATGGTCTTTTTCCCAGAATTATACTTACCACAAATTGTGATCTACCTGTAGGATTCTCAAAATGCCACCCTGTTCTGTTGTAAATGTCTGCAGGGGGTGTCTGTGAGGTCAATAATTGAAATGTGTATGTGGAAACAGAGGTTATGGCTTGTCTAAAAATTGCAACAATGCTAACCTGGAAATTTCACACAGAGAATTATTTGATAAATAACTGATTAACTGAAGGCACTCAGATCTGTTAACTGAATATGGGAGACATGTTCGATTAATAATAAAAAAAAAAAAAAGATATATAAAGAATACAATTCAATAAAAGGCTAGGAGCAGGACGGAAACAAGTTAAGGTGTAGAAAAGCCTGTATAGTAGGGAAAAAATCTAAAAAAGAAAAAAATTACTCCACCCACCAGGTGCAAGACATCACACGACACACAAAAAAGGTATATACAGCCACCTGAAGAACCCAACCACCACCACTGTCAGTTTTTGTCTGCTGGGGGGCTATCTAAAGAAAAAGAAAATTAAAATTAATAATATAAAAGCTCCATATTGCTGTGAACCACACCCTGAGATCAGCAGCTATTAAAAAAAGGCCTCCTTCAGTGGTGAACTACAAAGGAAACTATAACATATAAGTTTAAAAGAGGCTAAACAATTAAAATAAGAGCAAAGCTAAATATATTTCAAAGATTTATGGCTTCATTAACGGTTTAATTTTGACATATTTTTTTTTTACAATTATCTGGCAACCCCCTGAAATTATCTGGTGATAGGGCTGCAACGATTAGTCGACGTTGTCGACAATAGTTGACAATAAAAGTAGTCGACAACTAATTTACCCGTTTGTCGAAAAAAAAAACCCCCAAAAAACTACAGAATGAGACATTTTCTTCTTCTCTATCTCTGCTGAGAGTTGCACAATGCACATGCGCAAAGAAGAAGAATAAGAAAAAAAAAAAAAAAACTACAGTGAGACTTGTCTTCTTTTCTTATCTCTGCTGAGAGTTGCACATGCGCAGTAAAGTCCTTCAGGGGAAAAATATGGGGGCCGAACAGAAAATAGAACAGCGACATAGGAGGTCAAAAGTCTTGGAAAACTTCACGTTAAACCTTACAAAATAAATTAAATACATGTGAGATTTGTAAAGAGGACCTTGCGTACCACGGAAGTACATCTGCAAGGCTTGAACATTTAAAGACGAGGCAGGTCAGACTTACAAAACAACCTTATGCAAGATTTTAAAGCTGAAAGTGAAACAAGATCCATTAAATAATTATTAGATACATAATCTGAATGGTTGACTAGTCGTTTTAATAGTTGTTGCTAATCGACCATCAGAATAGTCCTTAGTTGGAGCCTGGTGACCCCCAGTCCATGCACCTTGTGGTTCATTATCCAGATTTCTTGCCAATAAATTCTCTTAACTTTGCATTTTTAGCTTGACTGTTTCAGGGCTGCCAACTTTTCAATAATCCTTGGAGTGAGATTTGGTGGAACCAACCACATTTTTGCTACATACACGGCAGCAAACATAAGATTAATTTTGTCTCATTTTGTGCATGTTTAATCATAAAATATAGCACTCAGGTGTAACAAAATGTAAAAAACAAACAAAAAAACAAACAAACAAACAAAAAAAAAAAACGATATAACAAATAGGTCTTCAAAGTACCAACAGAAACCTCAAAGTAAAACAGGAAAAAACTCAACTATACAAAAGAAGTGATACTAAGACAAAACACAGGGAATTTCACAGTAATATCTTCTCAAGATCATTGTGCCTTGTTGAACTGGATTTTGGTATTTTTTTGAGGCCTTAACAGCTGATTGAGGTGATGAGAAAGTATGAAAATGAATACAGCAAGTGGAAAATAAAGACACAGACAGAGCTGTGTGCTCAGGCCCGCCCTACCATGGATGAAGTTTCTCATTAAAGATTAAATCACCAGATCAGTTGTTCATTAAACATATAAACACAGACACCCCCCACAGTAATCCCTGCCTAGTCGCAGACGAAGCTTCTTGTGGAGTATGAAATGAACGAACTAAGGCAAACTTTTTTCTTGTTCTTGAGGTCTCGAGAACAAGAACAAATGTCACAAGCATGTCACAAGCTTTACTCTCAGCTACAAGGAGGCCCGACCCCATATAAGCTAAATAGATACAAGATTATCTTAACCTGTTTATAGCATTTTGTTTGAACCAGCTGCAGATGATTGATTGTAAACTGAATAATTTCAGCCTCATCTGGACATAATGATGGACCTGCTGCTGCTGTTATGTCTGGAACTGAGGACCATGTGGTTCATGATGTAAATCTTTGCCAATACTGATGCTAAAATGTTAAAGTGGTGCTGAAAGTTTCAGTATATATGACTGTTATGCAAAAAGCCATTTGCCATTTGATGTACCAAAAAACACGAGTCCTGTTTTGTATTGTACCACCTGCCTTCTTGTGAACTTATTCTACTCTATATCTTATAACATGCAGGTTGGACAGCTTTCTGATTTATCCATCCATCCATTATACCGATTAGTCCAGGAAGATTACATCCTGGATAGGTCGCCAGTCCATCACAGAGCCACTTTCGGTTTCATGTCACTCCCTTATTTTTTATGAATTAATTCAGTAATAATTATAAAACAGCCCTTTCCCCCTTTTTCCAGGTTAGATATTTTTTTATAAGGTATCATATCTGACTCAAAAGCACCAAGAGTAGGTGATTCAATATCGGATTCTGACTTATTCAGTCATTGTGGCCTTAAAGTTGGAAAATTATTCTCCTGTTTTAATTTGTTAATTTATCAGCATTGCAGATTTCACGGTCTGGTGCATTCAATTTTTCAGATAACACAAAATCAAGAGCATATTCACAATTTACAAGGAATCTATTGATATCAAATATGTCATGACTGATCACTGGGAAAGGACTAAAATATCAATACAAAGTGGAACTGTTTTTTTTTTATTTTTTTATCACGAGGCAGTAACAACTTTGATTAACTTCTGATAGTGATCAATCTGTTGTCCCCAAATGAATCCTAACATGTTGCCTAGACAACTGCTGCTGCAATCAGCTCAAATGCTGTTTTAATTTTGGTGTTGGTCACCTCTCTTTTCTAAGAAACCAATAAGAAGCTGCTCCCCACTTCATTTTTTTTTTTCTCTCCCTTTTCTGGCATCCAGACTTCATTTTCTTTGGGAAATGCGTGACTTTCTCCTCTGGCTGTCTCTCTGTGTGTAACTTGGTTGAACAGACTGGTGTGGACTAAACCATTTTGCACAATTTTAGAGGGTGATGGGGCCTCTAAGAACATCTGTCAGTGTCATAATGCAAAATTCAACCTGCCTACACCTCCATTCAGGTAAACTGACTTTGGTTATCATATTTATTAACTGGACATGCTAAAATGGAACACCAAAAACCTTTCACTAGAGGATTTTCAAGGGCCCCCACCCTGCAGTGGCCAGACTCCACTTGACATCCACTTGCTTTGATATTTACCAACTACCTGAATACTGTGCAACGTTTTTTCATGACTTTGCTGAACTGCTGTCAATAATCTGTGTTGACTTTGACTGTGTAGTTATTTTTGGTGATTTCAACATTCATGCTGATAACCCTCAGGACAGAGAGACCAAAGAAATGTGTTGTGTTCTTGAGAACTTTGGTCTAACTCAGCATGTAAGAGAAAAAAAAAAGCAAAACAGAGGATACTGTCTGGATTTAGTCATCTTTCAAGGTCTGAATATTTCCAAGGTTGTGGTGATGGATGTTGCTCTGTCTGATCATGCAGGTTCACTATGAGATTTATAAAGAGAAACTGAGGATTTATAATCTGGAGATGAAAAATGCAAAACAATCTTTATTTTCTGACATCATTGCTAAGAACAGCAATAATGCTCATGACTTGTTCATTACTGTTGACAAGCTAACTAATCCTCCTGTGTCAGTAACACCAGAACTTCTATCCAACCGGGCCTGTAACGAGTTTGCTTCTTACAAAATTCAGAACATCAGGCAGTCAGTCAGTGCTTTAATGTGTCCTGTGTCCACTCAGAGACATGAACACCATGACACAGTTTTTCCAATCATTTCTAAAAACCTGGATGAGATCATTGGCCATCTGAAAACCACCTATTGCTGTCTTTATGCCCTGCCAACAGGGGTTTTAAAAGAATGTTTCAGGATGCATGGCCTTAGATATTTTACAAATTGAAAACACATCTCTGCTTTCAGGTGCCTTCCCTCAGACCCTAAAAACAGACGTCATCAAGCCACTACTTAAAAAGAAAAACCTAGACTCTTCACTCATGAACAGCTACAGGCCCATATCAAACCTCACCTTTCTTAGTAAGATTATAGAAAAAGCTGTCTTTCAACAGCTACACAACATCCTGACACTAAACTGTTTTGATGTCTACCAGTCAGGTTTTCGGCCACACCACAGCATTGAGACTGCTCTAGTTAAGGTCCTTAATGACATCCACTTGAATGCAAATAGCGGAAACCTTTCCATCCTGGTACACCTAGATCTCAGTCCTGCATTTGACATGGTCAACCATAACATTTTACTAGACCACCTGAAAAACTAGGTTGGACTTTCTGGCACTGCCATTAATTGGTTTGAGTCCTATTTAAAAGACAGGGACTATACTATATGTCTATAGGTAACTAGAAATCTGAGTGAACCAAAATAGCCTGTGGGGTTCCCCAAGGCTCCATCCTGGGGCCACTGTTGTTCAACATCTACGAAAACTAACAGCCAAGCAAGAAATCTGGGAGTAGTCATAGACTCAGACCTGAATTTTAGCAGTTATATTAAGACAGTTGTGAAGTCAGTCTATTAGCACTTTAAAATCATATTGAGGATAAACCACCCCACTATAATGCTTTTAATGTTTTATGTAAATTACTTTGAATTGTCATGTACATGAAATATGCTATGAGTTCCGGCAAAAACGTTCCTCTGCAAGAAATACTTGCAAGAAAGACATGGGTCCAATGTAAAAAGGTTGCCATTGGACAGAAAACCCTAGGCCATCACTCCTTTTGGGTCTGGAGTGCTCTTGAAATTGGTTAGACCCAAAATTGAGTCAATTGTTATTCAAGTGATGCACCACAAGGCTACTGGAGCAGTCTATCTAATGTATAAAGTATAATGCAGTTTTGGCTCTGTCCATTTGCCCACCTCAAAGTTTTCCAGTGGCAATCCCTCAACATTGGAAGCCAGGGAGAGCTAGGCTGGGATTTTTATGGTAGCTTCATCTCAGCATTTTATATCAATTTCAGATCAATATATACAAAGACAGCCAAGGGGTTTGCAAGTGGCTGTAACTCAACTGTCCTCATCAATGAGGCATGTTTTGCAAGAATGAGGCAAGTAATATTTTGACAAAGTTACCCTTTTCAGTCCTGTTTCCATCCTCATCCCTGTGCCATTGCTTGGGTCAGACATGGCACCTATCGGACACACAGTAGGGTTTCTGGACCAAATAAACATTGAAAAAAACAAACAAACAAACAAAACAAAGTTAACAATGCAGGCATTGCAAATGGACAAAACGACATGTTTTGGACAAAGTGCTACCTTTTGGACACAAAGAAGGGTTTCTGGACAAAGTTAACATTGCAGGCATATGCCACCTTTTGGACATGGAGGGTTCAAGGTTCGAACCATTGATGTGCATTGCCAGAGGACAAAATAACACTTTGTAAGGACCGAGAGCCCATTCTTGAATGGGGTGAATGGAGAGTGGACAAAATGCCGCTTTGTGGACGGAGAAGGGTAATGGACAAAGGAAGGGGTGTTGGACAAATTTTGCGGCCACCTATTGTATTTGGCCAACAAGAGCTCTATGGATATAAAGCTCCTCTTGATAATCTGATTTTTTTTCTTTGAATTATGGAATTTATGTAATCCTGCTGAACCTGACCGGAGTGGACAGAAAAAAAAAATAAATAAAAAAGAAAATAGTGAAGAGAAGCAAAAAGGAAAGTAGAAAAAAGAAAGATGAGACAAAGATACAACAGATGGAAGGCAAACTTTCAATCCAAACACCAGACAACCAACTGCTACACCTATACAGAAAAAGAACTGAGAATTTCCTACAACTTTTACAGGAAAACAAAGCTGACAATCATCAAGAATGTCTAAAAAAATAAAAAAATAAAAAAATAAAATAAATAAATAAATAACACCCCCCCCCCCAAAAAAAAAACAAAAAAAGAGAACAAAAACAAGCATGTATCACATTAACAACCAAAGTACCAGAAACACACACACACACACACACACACACACACACACATAAAACCCTAAACAAAAGTAGATCTTAATCAGGGCTTAAATTACAGTGGGGGTTTCGGGGGTGCCTTATTTTTGCACGTGCACCGCGGCTTCACAAGTCACGTGCATTTATATCAGTGCACGTAGCGCGGTCAAAAATATGGTTACTATTAAAAAAAAACTATTGTATGCAGCTTGTTTAATCAGAAACAGCGACAGAGAGTTCTTTCACTACAAAAGGTGGTTGTGTGGATGCTCACAGTACATAACAAACAAACAATGCTGCTGTCCACGGTGCTGAAGGAAACAGAACGGATCATCCGTGTCGTTTGGAATATTATTAGGGCTCCCCCAAATGTATAAGTTAAATCTCTTTAGGAGAGCTCCTCTGCCTTTCAGGGGAGCCAAGCTCCCCTTAGCTCCCCTGTGATTCGAAACCTGATCTTAGTGTATAAACCCAATGGACAACTCAGTGACTGTGTCATCACGCAGAGTATAGGAATGAGGAGTGATCAGAGATGAGTTTGATCGTGCAAATAAGACCACGCCTTTACGGAGGCTAGAGGCAGAATAGGGCAGCCCAAACACCTGGACGATCAGCAGCAATCCTGGAGCACAAACCCCAGCCACCCCACCACAAAGACGTGGGAGTGTGGGAGATACCCCCAGTGGACCAGAGGATAATGAGCCCCAAATCTGCACCCCTCCCTCACCACTACATCACAAACAGATGCAGCAGACTGGGTACCCTCCCAGGACTAGCAGCATCCCCTCATCAGCACAGCCAGCTTGGATATCGGCCCATGGGGCAACCGCCTCCTGCATGCCCCCGGTGGCACCCAGGAAACAAGGGCATGAAAGGCCCCCATTAACCTCACCTCTCCTGCTCATGACTTTTTGGAAAGTGTGTGTTGCTTGCTATTAAAACTGAGGGACAGGGCCACACTGTTCTATGAGTGAGGCCACATGAGCAGCCCCGCCAGCCATGCACTACATGGTGGTGCTGAAGCACTTACCCTTGCTGTTGGGGCTGAAAAAGTGCCCTTTTTTTTATCAGAATTATTTTTTTATATACTGTATGTGGCCCACTATGTTGACATTCACACACACACCGCCTTACACACATGTACACATACGCGTATGCCAGTTTTGTTCCTGCTGTTTCTATGGCAACGTGATCACGCAAAGCGGGCACCAATGAGGCCCATTGTAAGCATGTGCATTGTGCCATGCAGCAGCTGGACTGTCCGCGAAGTTACCTCCCACTGCTCCACCTGCCATTACCCAGGTAACGCTGAACTATTTCGAGGGCACCTTTTGCTCCTAAACTAAGCCTGATACAAAACTATTCATCCCTGTTGTAAAGTAGCCTGTCTGTCTCATTACAACCTGAAAGGCTGAGTGTTAATTAACCGACTGCCCGCTTAACGAGCTTGGCACTTGCCATAATCAGTGGTACCTTGCCAAATGTTATGCTAAGTGGTCATTTCAAACACGGGTATGTTTTTCTTTCATGAAGTTTTCACAACTTATTCATAAACCACATCGCACAGGATTCTCCAGTTGCCCATCTCTTTTGTTGCAGATTGTAATAATTTGACAATTTTTTTTTTTTTCATTCCAAGCAGCATTATTCTAAGCAGTCCATAACACTGTTGGCCTCTGCTTTTATCAATTGCAGCATGCTTACAAAAGAGCGATCAACTAAACAGAAGTTAAAGGAGCTACACCAGGAGGCTCAGGGAAGCAGCTCTCTGCTGGCCTGGATAAATCCATCAAGCAGCAAGGAGGATGAGGAGAAAGATGATGAAGGAGAAAGGTCAGAGCCAAGACCAGTCATGTTAACTGTTTAAGGCCTTTTAATAATTAATTATAAATAATAATTCCTTACAATTTTATAGCACTTTTATAGACACTCAAAGGGCTTTACAATGATTTGGGGACTTCAGGTTTTTAAAAATTAATTCTTCCACAAATTTTATTCCATCCATCCATCCATTGACTGTTATACAGAGTCGGGTCGCGGGGGCAGCTGCCTAAGCAGGGAAACCCAGACTTCCCTGTCCCCGGCCACATTCACTAGCTCATCTGGGGGGATCCCAAGGTGTTCCCAGGCCAGCCAAGAGATGTAGTCCATCCAGCGTGTCCTGGGTCTTGCCCGGGGCCTCTTTCCAGTGGGACGTCACCAGGGAGGCGTCCAGGAGGCATCCTGACCAGATGCTCAAGCCACCTCATATGACACCTCTTGATGCAGAGGAGCAGGGATTCTATTCTGAGAATCACCGAGCTTCTCACGCTATCCCTAAGGGACAGCCCGGCCACCCTGCGGAGAAAACTCATTTCAGCCGCTTGTATTCGCAATCTTGTTCTTTCAGTCACTACCCACAGCTCGTGACCATAGGTGAGGGTAGGAACGTAGATTGACCGGTAAATCGAGAGCTTTGCTTTTTGGCTCAGCTCCTTCTTAACCACGACAGACTGATGCAGAGTCCGCATCACCGCACTGATCCGCCTGTCAATCTCCTGCTATATCCTTCCCTCACTCGTGAACAAGACCCCGAGATACATGAACTGCTCCACTTGGGGCAGAATCTCATTGCCGACCTGGAGAAAGCACTCCACCCTTTTCCGGCTGAGGACCATGGTCTCGGATTTGGAGGTGCTAATTCTCATCCCAGCTGCTTCACATTCGGCTGCGAATCGCTCCAGTGAGAGCTGAAGATCACGGCCCGATGAAGCCAACAGAACCACATCATCCGCAAAGAGCAGAGACCCAATCCTGAGGCCACCTATCCAGATCCCCTCAGCATCTTGGCTGCACCTAGAAATTCTGTCCATAAAGGTTATGAACATAATCGGGGACAAAGGGCAGCCTTGGCGGAGTCCAACTTTCACTGGAAACAATTCTGATTTACTGCCGGCAATGCGAATCAAGCTCTGACACTGGTCATACAGGCACTGGACAGCACGTACAAGGGGGTCCGGCACTCCATATTCCCAGAGTATCCCCCACAGGCGTCCCTGGGGGACATGGTGGAACGCCTTCTCCAAGTCCACAAAGCACATGTAGACTGGTTGAACAAACTCAAATGCCCCCTCCAAGACCCTGAAGAGAGTGTAGAGCTGGTCTACTGTTCCACAACCGGGACAAAAACCACACTGCTCCTCCTCAATCCGAGGTTCGACTATCCAACGGACCCTCCTCTCCAGCACCCCTGAATAGACCTTACTGAGGAGGCTGAGGAGTGTGAAACACAAATTTTATTGAACTGTGTAAATGAGTCCACAATGTGCTTTGGAAGTGCCAAATCTGGTACAAGCTATATTAGCCCAGTACATTATTTTGTAGCCCCACAAATATAAGTTGTTTCCATGTTAGGCCTTACAGAATTCACATTTATCTTGTATTTACCATTGTAGGCTAATAATGAAATGTTAATCATCATAAATACCCAATTAGAATTTGTCTGCAGAACACAGCAAGTGGTAAAGCATTGAAGTCAGACTATGGCAGATGCAGACTGGTGTTAGTCTTAGTGGTGTAATGCATTGCCTCTTGTCACTAAACAGTCTTACTCAAAGCACTCAAAGATGCATAACTTTATTCCCTTTACTGTCCCACAGTAGACCATCTACCAGCATCGAAGATGAGGAAGATAGGGAGAGCAGTGTCAGATCAGTACCAGGTTCATGTACAGTAACATATTTCAATAAGTTTATTAGTACATAAAAACCTGTAATGCCCCCCCCCCCAATTAAACATAGGTGGCGGTTCCACGAACTCTGCAAAGTGCCCTTTTTTTTAAAAACTGAGCACCTGCCTCTCAAAGTGTCTCTGCATGCCACTGGTTGTTTGTGTGTAATGAAAACAGAGACGAATCACCACAAGCCAATGAGGCTACTTTGATGGCCCCCTCCCCTCCACCCAGCATGACGTGCACACCTCCCCAACACCCTACATGTGTGTGAGAGAGAGAGCAGGGAGGAAAAGGGGTCCGGGGAAGTAAGTCCAAGGGGAAGCAGACTTCCCTCCAGAAGGTGAGTTGCTGGCGGCAGTAGCCATCTTTCCCCAGGAGGTCCCCAAAAGCAGGACTGGCTAGGAGCAGTTGTTCCTACCACCAGGACACACTGCAAAAGCAGCTAATGAGCTGCCACCAACCCCAAAGGCACCCACCCAGCACATGTAGGCAAGAGAGGAGGAGGACAGTGGGAAAGTCCACTACCCCCGAGCCTACCCACACCGGCCTCCCCCAAAAGTGCATGTTTTTTATGGTGTACAGTGACTCCTCACCTAAGTGACCACCCTCAATTTTGTTGTACCTAACCTAACAGTGCAATGACAATATAGCCATTTATCATTTGCAAACATTTACAACTACAAAATCTTTATGACTATATATTGAGCCTATAAAGTGGGCCCTGCAGACTGGGATTTAAGATCCCTGCAGAGTGTTGCAATTCATTTGTGTGCTTTAAGAAAAAAGAACAAAAAAAAAAAAAAAAAAAAACCCTAACTGGGTTGATGCTAAACAGCTTTTTATTCAAGGCAAGGCAAATTTGTATAGCACATTTCATGTACAAGACTATTCAAAGTGCTTTACATGAAACAAAAGCATTACAGTGGGGTGCAAGAAGCAATAAGTGCATTAAAAACAAACTTTAACTTTCAAGATGTCTACACCTTCCTAGTCAACTTTAATATTTTGTACAGCTCCCTGTATTAGAAAGACAGAAACAGGTGGAATTACATTAAACACTTTATTTGGTGGATTTGCTGGCAGCGGGGTTGTGGCGTTGCCACCGGAGGTGGCGGACTCGTCGGCGGCGGGGTTGTAGCGTTGCCACCGGAGGTGGTGGACTCGTCGGCGGCGGGGTTGTGGCGTTGCCACCGGAGGTGGCGGACTCGTCGGACTCAAAGCCAAGTGCCATCGCAGCATCCACATTTTTGGTTTCCAATTGTGCTGAAAGAAATTTTAGTTCTAGTCTCAAGACTAATTAATTCCAGTTAAATACAAATTTACATCATAGCACATGCTACTCACCTTTAGCATATTGCTTCCAAATGGAATCCAGTGACTGGAGAAATGCAATGGCCTTCTTTAGAGATGTTTCATTAGTAGAGAAGGCTGCAATACAGAGCATAAAGTTAAACTACATTTATACACACACACACACACAAACACACTGAAGTCTCCATAGCCTTACTTTCCATTGTCTTCTGCATTTTAATTCCTCCATTTGCTTCATCAAGTGGCATGGGTGACCCTGTAACCATTGCAATGTTAGCCGGTTTAGTTACCAAACATGCTACAGACTGACTTGCATTAAAATTATAAAGAAATGAAAAACAATACACAAAACCTTGATCAAGCCTACTGGACAGCATACAAATAAGAAAGACCTTAACAACCCCCATTGTTCCAATCACCAACTAAAGTAGAACAGCATATCTGATGCTTAAATAAAGCTCAGGCTTCAGGTGGGACAGCTGTTACTCATCACTTTTAATTGCTTATCTATTCCAAAGAGTCAGTTGCTCAGATGTTATTGCCAGTCCTTCTTTATCCAGCTGTGAGTACTTTTTTTTTCCCCATCAGTATTTAATGTTCATGGTGAGTTCATGATGTATTGGATGCTCTGCTCCATCAGGCATACAATGTGACAACACTTCACCAGTCCTATATGGTGACCATCCATTGTCTCTCCGGGGATCATTTTGTACAAATATATCTGTGGCTGCATCATTTCCTTTGATTTTTCAAAAGCAGCTTGCAACCCTTCTCTCCACTGCTATTTTGTAACATCACTTCTTTGCTCATGAAGGAACACTTTGTCCTCTACAGTCCTATGATGGACTGGTGACTAACTCTTCCCTAACCAACTCCCCGTCTCTCCTGGGTGGGGTGGGTGGCTATTCATCTCAAACTCAGGTCCTCTACCAGAGACCTGGGAGCTTGAGGGTCCTGCACAGTCTCTTGGACAACAGGATTGTTCTCTTCTGGACACTGATGTCGGATGTTTCTCCAGGTATCTGTTGGAGGCACTTTACCAGGGTGGGAGACATTGCCCCCAGTGCTCCGATAACCACAGACACAACTGCTGCCTTCACCTTCCAGGATTTTTCCACTCTTCCTTGAGCCCTTGGTCTTTTTCCAGTCTCTCATGTTCCAGTTTCCTGATATTGCCATCAAGATATATACATGTGTATATATATGTCAATTTCTATGTAGATTTATGCCCAAGATTGGATTCTACTAAAGAGATTTCATACACACTTTTTAAATTTTACAAGAACCTCTTTAAGAGAAATGGGAATGATGGATGTAAGGAGATACCTCTATCACAATGAAAAAGATTGAACTTATTACCCCGGTAATCACAAAGTTTAATCAAGAAAAGTTTATGTCTTTGTTGGTAAACAAGACATCTACAGAATAAAGGATATTGGGACAATAGATGTGTCAGATCATGATCTCATACAGTTAAAACAAAATTTAGGAAGAGCCAAACACAAGACAATGTGGGGATTAAATGTATGTATGTATGTATGTATGTATGCATGTATGTATTTTAAATAATGAGAACTTGTATAATCAGATAAAAGAAGATATGCACAAGTATCAATAAGAAAACAATAATGGAGTAAACTGACATGAAATTAATCCAGCAGTCTTATGGGATGCAGTGAAGGCACTCCTAAGTGAAAAATTCAGAACTTATGCAACACTTAAAAAAAGGAAAACAGAGGAATATAAAAACCATATTAACCAGTTGAGGGAATTTAAAAAAGAAACATCAATCTGTAGATGAACCTAACATCTATGAAAAGAAATAATATTTTTGAGAATAAAAATAACTTTTTAAAGCAAAAATAGTATAAAATAGGGCCGAAAGCAACCAAAGACAGTTTTAGGAGAACACTTCAGCACAACAATATAAACAGAGTACCATACTTGTGTGCACTGATGCCGACAAACATTTGACTGTCAATTGGGGATTTTGTACAAAGCATGAGAAAGATTTGGAATTAACATAGAATCACTGCAATTTATCAAAACACTTTATACCCATCCTAATGCCAGAGTTAAATTAAAAGGAAGCTTAACAGAGAAATTTATATTACATAAATTAACAAAACAGGGATGCTGCCGTTGTTTGCTTTACTTATTGAACCTCTGGTGAGTGCAATCCTACAGAATACAAAGACAAAAGTAAGAAAGCAAGAAATGTCAAACATAAGATAGATTTTCTATTTATTTATTTATTTATTGCCAATGTTGTAGCATATTTTTTACAACAACCAGAGAAACCCCTTCCATCTTTTATGGACTTTCTAAAAACATATGGAAATTGGTCTGGGTAAAAAGTAAATATTAAGAAAACACAAGTTTGACAATTAATAATTGAAATACCACAATTATACTTCATGGCATGGAACAAAAAAATATCTAGATTTATTTGATTTATACCCCAAGTCCAAATCTCTTCAACTCCCAAAATCTAAAGGAGGGATAGCCCTTCTGATACTGGAAGAATATTATTATTATTCTTCAGCACAACCTATATGGCCACCTCTGGTGTAAACCAGACTACGAAGCAAAATGGAAAGAATTTTAAATAAATCAAATAAATCAGGACTCGTATCCAATTCAATATCTGATTGGAGGTGAAGGAAAATACAAAAAAGTCCAAAACAGTCTTGACCCAATCACAATTTTTACTTTAAAAATATGATCTAGAATGTACAAGAAATACAAAATTGAACATATGTAGAGAAAGGCTCTCTTGCTCCTGTCTTTGCTGGAAGCATGTTTTATACTTTAGCATGTTATCTTTTGGAATGCCTTTTAATCCATTGGTTCCAGAAATCAATCAATCAATCAATCAATCAATCAATCAATCAATCAATCAATCAATCAATCAATCAATCAATCAATCAATATAAATATGTACAGGACAATGATAAGTATTTAATTGAAATCATTACAGTGGGTTGGAAAAGAATCAATAACAAGAAGATGGAACCAGGCAGACCCACAATCTCTACACCAGGAAATCTACACAATGGTGAAGCTGACACACTCCAGAAGACCCAAATGGAGGAGAAATAAAAGAAATGAACTACATATGGGAAGAAGACCTATATATATTCTCTACTTTCCTCTATTCCTCTGATGATGCCCTCTTAGGTTTCTTTTCTTAATCAGCCACAGTACTCATCCAAAATGGCCAGTGTGTTGACATCTGTTTGCTGGCATTTAAAACTGTGCCGTAAAGCAGTCCACAGCTGTTGTGGAAAAAAACAAAGTTTTAGCCTGGTTTCTAAGCTGCAGGATCCTGCAGGGCAAGGATAGTTTAATGTGCATACTAAATGTCAGCGTATGAATCTGATCAAAACAAGTCAGAAGTACAGTTTTTAGATTGGAAATGTATATAATATTGCTTTAAAACTAGTGGAATGCCCTTTCACAATGACATTGTGTCCTGACACAACTAGCCTGTGGAATAAAGCAGGACTAGTCTCAGATGATTCTGTGCTTCGAGGTGTAAATTCTCAAACAAGCATTAGAAATTAGGCCCTGAGATGGACTGGCGACATGCCCAGGGTGTAATCTAGTAGTTGCTAAGAGTAAGGCAGGGTAGTAGCTGTCCTGCAACTCCTGCGTTGGAATAACTGGGTGCAAACAATAGATGGATTGGTGGATAAGACAAATGAGTTAATTGAAAGAAAAAAGGCACACAGCCAACACAGACCTAAATAGGTTCAAAAAGGGTTTGGATCCAACAAACAGTTGATTACCTTGCTGTTTTTAATCCATCCTCACTCACACCTGTGATCGACACATACTCATTCAAAGAGGACAAAGGCAGTCCACATTTACCGATGTGAGGCCACACATATGCGGAAACCCACAGTCAGACAGACAGATAGGGAAACACATAACTTGTGTCTCACCACAAACACACAGACAAAACCGACACACCCCACCTTTCACCGTCCTGGCCTTGTTTACTTATGACCATCACAACTCTGCAGCAGTCAGCCTCATCATTCCACACATTCCAGCATCTAAACTAGCATGAGTGTTGTTCACCAAATCTTTGGACATCAAAAAGCAGGAGCAGGCATTTCTACACGGTGACGTGAAAGTGCAAGATAAGGCTTGTGTTTCTGATTTATAATTATTCAAGGAACATATTTTCATCCAGAGTTTAAAATTTTAAGTATAATAATATTTTAAAAGATTAAACCATAACATCACTGCAGTGCCACACATTTACCAGAACTGAAATTATTCTGAAAACTGGAACCAACTGGACTTTACAGAATAATGTTTATTACAACCATTGTTTTCAGTGCAATACTGCCATCTGTAGATCACCACCAGTAATTGTGAAGGCTCCTCAAAAGCCCTCATTTTCTTTGCTGAATTGCTTCTTATACAATAGGTTTACATAAAACAAACAACCATGATTTGTTTTGCACTGAAAAACAAAGTGAGTCCAGCCAAAATGTAATTTTCTGTATTTAGTTCATTCCTTCAATTACAGGTTTTCATCCTACAAGCCAGATATGTGGAGGCCATGTGAACTTGGTGAACTCTAAATTGCCTATTGTGCAAATTTGTTTGAGTTGTGTTGTAATCCTTTGGCAGATTGACTTGTCTAAAATGCTGACCCTGTTAACCTGCTTTGCAACACATAAGCAGCAGAGTAGACTAGACAGATGATGAATACTAGAAAAAGTTGTCTTTCAGATTTGTTCAGTCTTATTTGATGTAAACTCTGATAGTGCTGAGGTGCAACAAGTAAACAGTGCTAACCCATTTACCTACTGACCCCATGACATAAAGTTAATTATTCCCTTTCTTATTCTTTCAATAACAAAGATGGAAAATCTTCCAGTTTCAGAGAACAAATATCCTGATCATTTTAGGTCTGTTGCATGATCAACATGAAAGCTCTTTAATATAAATGAAACCTCAGTTCATTTAGTGAATTTAAGCCAGTTTCTAAGGTGAACAAAATGAACAAAAATTGTTTGAAAAGTCACAATTAGTGGATCTAGCTGGATTTTAAAAGAAAAACAAATGTCTTGAGTTGTTTGTGTTTGTAACATCTGTGAGTGTGAATTTCCCCGTAGGCCATTTCACAGTAAGTTACATCTTTCCGTTTTGCAGTTTAATAAATGTTGAAATAACAGAGCACTTCTTTCTCATTATTTATCGATTATGGAGTTTTTATTCCTTTTCACAAACTATGTTAAGCGTTATCTTTCTTTTTACTACAAGAACCGCAGTGTTGTAACCACAACCACTTGTTGTACAACTTCGTTACGTCATCAGTGTGAGCCACGTCCATCCTCTGACGCTCAATGTCAGCTCGTACATATTTTCTTTTCTAATACTGGTAGTTCAAACATCCAGTAACTACCATGCAAAGAGCTGCACAAACGGTTTTCTGTGGCCGGTCTAATGCTGTCGGCCCAGCGATGATTCGCCACAGCTTAAAATGTAGAGGTAAGCGGTTGCTTCAACAGCTCAAAACTACAGTGCTAAAATGCTAAAAACAGTTAGCTAACGTTTCCATGATGTAACGGTCATCCGTGCGTAATGTGTAAATTACCTATTAAGTTAATATTGTCTATTTTCATATTTGGTTTATTTACTTGATTTTTAACCTTGTACATGATTCAGTCCGAAGGAGCATTTTTTGGATAAGTGTTAGAGACTATACGCTTCTGGTAACGTTATGTTTGCACTACAGTTTGCTTAAACCTAACCTAACCCTAACCCTATATTTCAGCAAAACCACCTAGGTTTTAAAGTGAAAAGAGTCTCAAGTGCTTCAGTTTCCACCAGGACAGATCGGTGTCTTTACGGATGCGTCTAGCCTTACCAGTGTTTGTTACTCTGTTTTAACAGGGCTCATTCAGCATGACTGTCGTGCTTACAGTGTTATTCCACCTCCATGCGATGATGAGGAGAAGGAGATGGTGCACCAGATGCTGCGTGTGGACCATGCAGGCGAATATGGTGCTAACCGCATCTATGCTGGACAGATGGCAGTGTTAGGTAGATCAAGGACTGGACCTCTCATCCAGGTTTGGAGAGAACATGGATCCAAATATTTGTAACCAAGAAAGTCAAATAATTCATCTGCGCTACAGTTCATGTATGTGGCTCTGCTGAATACACAGAAAATAAGAGTGATACTTTGTCCCCATCACTATAAAAAGGGGCTACTGTCCTGAAAAAAAATATGCTGATAAATATTTGGATATTCCAGAAAAGTGACCTGGTCAAGTCCTGTTCAATGTCACCTTGCTGCCAAAAAAGAAGGGCCACACAGTATTGTAGTAATTTAAACACAATTTTATTTAAAACTGAGACAAAAAAAATAAATAAGCAAGATTTTTATTCTGCATTTCACTTCAGCAGTGCTTGCTGTGAATGAAGTGAGATGTTGTAGAGGTCAAGTACAAAGAAAACTAATCCAAAACACAAGACAGAAAATGAGGAGCCAGCATACATAGCCAAGGTATCTGAAAGGTTGCCTTTTGGACATTGAAGGGCACTGACAGTGTCCAGTATAGTCATAGTTGGGAATGAAGTGACTCTAGACACAGTGATGAGCCATAGAAAAGTACAAATGTGTGAATGCAGCTATAATTTGTATGTGCCTGTTTTTCTTTAGCAAATGTGGGATCAAGAAAAGAAGCATCTAGCAAAATTCAACGAAATCCTTGCTGAGAACAGAGTTCGGCCCACGGCACTGCTACCTCTCTGGAACATTGCTGGGTTTGTATTAGGTTGGTACCGTCTATAAACATACCGTTATTGAAAAGTTGTAAGATAATTAAGAAGAATCAGATGAATCAATGATTCGAAGAAAAATATGTTTTTGTCTTAAAAGCCCATTTTTACCATGCAGAAGGTTTTGTTTTGTGTATCAATTTTATAATGTTTTAAATATTCTCTAGGGGCATCCACTGCATTGCTGGGTAAAGAGGGGGCCATGGCCTGCACTGTGGCTGTGGAGGAGAGTATCTCAGAACACTACAACAGCCAGATCAGAGTTCTGATGGAAAGAGACCCAGAAAAATATACTGAACTGTTACAGGTAAATTGTGAGCGTGAACTTTTACATGGGGCATTTGAGATGCTGCATGTTAAGTCTTCTAGGGTGTCTTAAACCTGCAATTGAAGGTCTCACTATAATCTAGCATAATGATATCTGGGATAACTGCGAGTTACTAGAAATATGTTTGCTGTGAAATTGAAAGAAATGTTGCTTCTGCAGATTTTATGTGAAAGTTCTTGAATGTGTGTGTGGAGCACAGAAGAGTAACTGGAGACTCCAGCTTATGGACGAGATGGCTACATTTCTTTTGTCCTCACACAAATCTGTTTTCAGCCTTTAGTAGATTACGAGATGTTAAACTTTGACCAGTTACGGCTGTTATCAAGCCTGATAGGTGAATAGTGTAAAGAGCAGCAAAATACCTGCCGGGTGTAAGACATGGTGATTTTGTGGTTTAAAATGAAAAGGGCTTTGTTTATTCTTACACAGAGAAATCCATTTGCATGGTTCTTATCCCACAATGAGCAAAGGAATTTGAATATGTAACAAGTAGCAGACAAAGTCTTAAAAAGAGTAAATAGCAAAGAAGAGCAGATCACAGCTGCAAAGTAGATCTTTGTCCACTTTGATTTTTGTCTTTTTAGCTGAAGAGCAATGCTAAAGAGCCAGCAATAGAACCAACATAACCAAGAGCAGCCCATACTTGTTACAAGAGTTACACTTTTTTTCCAGTTGCAATGAAACTCTATAACATGTAGAAAGCGTGTTCACACAGCACCAATGATGTTTCAAAACCACGTTTAAAGCTTAAACCATATGTCAAAGGTGGACGGAACCCCTTGGTTTGAAAACTAGGACATGCATTTTATCTAATGGCCTGCAGGGGGCCACTCCACTCCACTCACCAAATAGATAGGTTTATTTAGTAATTGCTTTTCTACTTAATTGATCTGTTACATCAACAAATTTTTCTATAATGAGCACCAGTTGCAATATTTATAATTTTGAGGTCTCTTTTTTTGACAGCTCATAAAGGAATTTAGAGATGATGAAATGGACCATCATGATACGGGGCTGGAGCATGATGCTGAATCAGTAAGTGGATTTTTCAGTACTTAGGAAACTGATAAGCAGATTATTATCTAACAGTGTTTACTGTTTATTGGACTGTTAATCTCTAATAAAATGTTACTTTAAAATCATTTTAGGTACTTAAGTGTGTTTTTCTTGTGTTTTAGGTGCCTGGATACTGGCTACTAAAAAACGTAATACAGCTGGGTTGCAAAGCTGCCATATATGTTTCCCAACGTGTCTAAGTCTGTATTTAAAACAAAAAAAAATGTTTTGATATTTTGACTGAGTTTCTGTTGAGCTCATTTGAAATGGCCGTTGATGAATGAACGTCTTTGTAAAGCAACACATTGTTTTACTTTTACCAGATAAAATGTGTTATCTGACACAGTAAACAGCAACATGTACTGTTTTCTGAATGACATACTTCTGGTTACTTTGCACTGTTTTTAACACATGACGTCTGTTGAAGTATGCAAGTTGAGATGATTCTTGCTGTCATAATCGACTTTAGTTCTATTTTCTGAATGCAAATGTTTAATATTTGTGTTGCAGTTGTACTGCTGAGAGGTGACCTGTCTGAAAAGGGAAGTTACAGTGAAGTAATTTTCAAATAAAAGAAATTCATATGATATATTCTCCACTCTTCATTAATTATTTATGTTCTGATTTTGTTGCTGCAGTTCCAGTTTACAATGTTTGCTTGCTTCTCTTTGACCTAAATGTAAAAACCTCAGATCCATGTAAGGAGATATTGATCCCAGCATATTCTCACCATCATACCCTTCAACAGACTCTCCTGTTTCACATTTAATAGTTCATATATCAAGCTGAGCAATGGCTTGTCATTATGACCAAGCTGCTAAGTACCCTCGCACAGCTGTTCTGGGTACATTAGGTCACAGAGCAAGAAGGTTTGGCAAGAGGTCTGTCCAGGGGCCCCTAATCTATTAGCCCTTTCATCAATCTAAGCAAGTGGAATAACATTTTCACTCCTGTTTTGGTCATCATTCTTTATCTTTCATTTTTAAACAAATGGGTATACATTTGTTTACAGACTGTTTTGGGGGAGTGCTACAGCTCAATACTTAATGAAATATTTTTAATAAAAATAGGCTAGTATTGGAATTTACTTAAAAACATCAGGTTATAAAATTCACAATGCAAATTTGTGCAATTAAAGGAAATTAATCAACCAGTTTTGTTAGAGTAACTGCGACATAAAAGGGGCATAATTGTTTGGGGGTTTGGCACTTTATATTTGAGTAGTTTTCAATTAAATTTGGTACAATAGTGGCTGTTTTCACATAGGACCATCACTAATAATAAAATAAAAATGTTAATTAAAATATGCCACAGCCACCACATGAGGTAGTTTCATCACCTGTCATGATTTTATTCTTTAAGCAAAGTTATCTGTAATGCAGGTTTTATACACAAGCCAATTCAAAGTGTTTTACAAAAACATTACAATGACATTAAAGCAAACATTAAAATGGTAAAAAAATTAAATAAAAACAAGTTAAAACAGAACAAGGAATAAAATGCAAGAAACAAAAGTTACATTGTGGTGAATTCACATTAAAAAGGTATAAATAAATAGAAAAGAACAAAAGGAAAAGATCGTATTGTTTGCATCAGTGAATGCACCATAAATCTTCAGAGAGATGAGCTGTTAGAAAAGTGTTCTGATGTTTTTCCTACAAGGTGAGAGGAGTTGAATAAAATAACTTAGAGGACTTATTTTAGATGCAGTGTGTTTGCATATCAGACCTTTAATGTGCTGAATGCCCCCTGTCACTTAAAAAAATAGGATATTCTGTACTATCCATCAGTCCAAGTGAAAGTATAGAAGCTCAGGCCGTATTTGTTATGGGACAGTTTGTGCCCATTATTGATGCATCCAATAATGTGTAAAGCAGTGATCAACATCAATATTTGGCTGTTAGATTCTATGATGGCTGCCACAGGGCAGAGGTTACAGAACCCTGATCTAGCAAATCTCTAGTATCTTTTCCACTGATGGTTATCCTGTAAGGTTTTTCTGTCACTGTGAAGGAACTCATTCTCACAATCTGTTGATTACCTGTTTGACAAAGGCCCTCAGCCCCTTATAGCAACTGGTTGCATCCAGTGAAATTGTTTTCTAATTAAAATTTTTTTAAGTTTACAGATAAGTCCTTGACCAAATGGCAAAATTTTCCCCACTGAGTCCTTGTATACGGTGGTGTGAAAAAGTGTTTCCCCAGTTCCTGATATTTGTTTTTGTACATTTATCACACTTAAAAGTTTCATATCAAACAGATGCAATTAGTCAAAGACAGCACAAATAAACATGAAATGCAGTTCTTATTATATAAGGAGAAAAAAAAAAATCCAAACCTACATGGCCCTGTGTGAAAAAGGGATTGCCCCTTAAACCTATTAACTGGTTGGGCCATCCTTAGCAGTAACAACTACAGTCAAGTGTTTGCATTGTCTTGCGATGAGTCTTTTACAGTGCTGTGGAGGAATTTTGGCCATTTCATCTTTGTAGAATTGTTGTAATTCAGCCACATTGGAGGGTTTTCGAGCATGAACAGCCTTATTAAGGTCATGCCACAGCATCTGAATAGGATTCAGGTCAGGACTTTGACTAGGCCACTCCAAAGTCTTCATTTTGTTTTTCTTCATCCATTCAGATGTGGACTTGCCGGTGTGTTTTGGATCATTGTCCTGCTGCAGAACCCAAGTTCGTTTCAGCATGAGGTCATGAACAGATGGCCGGACATTCTCCTTCTGTATTAATTGGTAGACTGCAGAATTCATAGTTCCATTTATCACTGCAAGTCTTCCAGGTCCTGAAGCAGCAAAATAGCCCCAGACCATCACACCGCCACCACCATATTTTACTGTTGGTATGATGTTCTTTTTCTGAAATGCGGTATTACTTTTACACAAGATGTAATGAGACACACACCTTCTAAAAAGTTAAACTTTTGTCTCGTCAGTCCTCAAATTATTTTCCCAAAAGTCTTGTGGATCATCAAGATGTTTTATGGCAAAACTGACACGAGCCTTAATGTTCTTTTTGCTCAGCAGTGGTTTTCGTCATGGAACGCTGCCATGCAGGCCATTTTTGCCAAATCTCTTACTTATGGTGGAGTCATAAACATTGACCTTAACTGAGGCAAGTGATGCCTGCAGTTCTTTGGGTGTTGTTGTGGAGTCTTTTGTAACCTCTTGGATGAGTCATCGCTGCTCTCCTAGGGTAATTTTGGTTGGCCGGCCACTCCTGGGAAGGTTCACCACTGTTCCATGTTTTCACTGTTTGTGGTTCACTGCAGTCCCAAAACTTTGGAAATGGCTTTATAACCTTTTCCAGACTGATAGAGCTTAAATACGTTCTTTCTTATTTGTTCCTGAATTTCTTTGGATCTCAGCATTATGTCTAGCCTTTGGGGATCTTTTGGTCTACTTCACTTTGTCAGTCAGGTCCTATTTAAGTGATTTCTGGGTTGAGAACAGGTCTGGCAGTAATTGAAGTCGGGTGTGATAAACCACAGTTAAGTCAAGTTTTAACAGGGTGGGGGGGTAGTCACTTTTTCACACAGGGCCATGTAGGTTTGGATTCTTTTTCTGCCTTAATAATAAAAACCTTCATTTAAAAACTGCGTTGTGTGTTGTCTTTGACTAATATTTAAATTTGTTTGATGATCTGAAACATTTAAATGTGACAAACATGCAGAAAAATCTAAAATTAGGAAGGGGCAAACACTTTTTCACACTGCTGTAGATAGTCATGCAAATCCCCCAATTATATCAAGTGATATAATGAAGCTGCGATCTCAGCCGAGTTGTTGAAACATCCTAGTCTTCACTCATAAAGTGGGATGCACCAGAGTTTAGAAGTGCTGTAACAAAGAGTTTGACAAGCTTTTAGCTGAAAAGCTTGTAATTTTAATAAACTGTTTTAATTGCTAAAAATAGTAAGAAAACAAATGAAGTGAATCCATGTTAAAATGAACCTGAAACAGTGAAGTGTCAAAAACTTTTAAGTTCTACTCTTTCACTGGAACTGAGCCTTTGTTGTGGTCCTTTCATTTTATTTTATTTTATTTAAAAATTACAAGCAAAACTTTGATGGATTCACTTTCTTACCTGCACTAAATCAACAACAGCAGCATGCAGATATATAATTATTTATTGGAGGTCACTCACTATACGTAAGCAACATGAGACAATGGGCAGCTGTGCAAATCAAAGGCAGATCATCATACATTATCTCTGCCCCAGATTAATAGCGCTGACAGTTTTATAGCAAGGTGTAATGGTTTAAATAAAGCAACACATGCCCAGCTCCATTTGCAGCTCCATTTTGGGTGATGAAATTACCACTATATAAAATCAGGAGTGATGACTCAGTACAAGTACTGGTGTTAATAACTGTAAACCTCTAACAACACATCTAAATTAGCTGCCATGTGTAACTATAAACATAATTTAGTTTTAAAGGGTTGATAATACCTGCATATAATACTTTTACAGTCAATCACAGAGCTTCATTCTGACTCCATCTATGACTGTGAGGAGTTTATGTGTGCTGTTTAGGTTCTTTCTTCAGAATTACTTCCAGAGGAATCTGCTGAATCACTGACTTAGAAATTGGCAACAAGAAGTATGTAGAAAGCAATAAAATCTTACTGAACTGTGGCTGTCTTGCTAGGCGTGAATAATTGTGGCTGTAAATTTTGAACAGCAGCAACAATACAAATCCCTATACGTCATAAAATCTTTCGGATACAGATTGTTTTACTTCCTGGCTTTGATATGTGCAGCTTGTCAGTAATCAGGCTTTCTGTGGTGTTTAGAGGGACAGATACATACCTTGAGATCAATCTGGAGATTTTGTAACTAAGCAATATGACAACATTTATTTCTGTCCGGAGTTGCATTTATTTTTCACCAAGATCTTGTATTGATTATAGGAGAGTCGAACCGCTGCACAAAGCCTTCTCCAGAACTTCCCAAAGATTTTTAATGGAGTTAAAGTCTTGTCTCTGTGGTGGCCAATCCATGTGTGAAAATTAGGCTCCATGAACCACTATTTCACTATTTAAGCCTGATAAGTCCTAGTATTGTCATCTTGGGATATAACTGTGAGATCAGGAAAGAATTACATCTATTAATGGAATAACCTGGTGATTCAGTATATTCAGATAGTTAGTTGACCTCATTCTTTGGACACAAAATGTTGCTGAATAGAGACCTGACTAACTGCAGCAACCCCAGATCATAGTCTGCCGCCACAGGCTCGTACTGTAGATACAAGACATGATGGCTGCATCACTTCTGCTTCTCTTGTTACCCTGATGCTCCCATCACTCTGGAACAGGGTAAATCTCCACTGAGACCACATGAAACCTCTTCCATTGCTCCAGAGTCCAATCTTCATGTTTCTTAAGTAATTGAAGCTCTTTTATTTATTTATTTATTTGTATTAGTCTCACTGATAATTGATTTTCATAAAACTACACAGCTTTGTAGTCCCAATTACTTGAGTTTATTTCATGTAAATTGCATGTGGAAATGCTCTTAGTTTTACTATTAAACATAATTGTGACTTCTTCTGTTTTCTTTTATGATTTGATTTCACCAAATGTGAAGTGATCTCTAAACACAATCAATTAAAATTTCTTTTTGGACCACATTTCTTCCTCAAAGATGATCGTTCCCAACTATCCTTCTAGTTTTTGATGATGCATTGGACAGTTCTTACGCCAGTTTTAGTAGTTTCAGCATCTGCTTGTCAAATGTTTGCTCTGCTTGATACCATTTATCTGACCTTTCTGCAAAACAGATTGGCACCATTTCTACAACCAGACGATGTGTCTTTCAACATGGTTGTTGGTGATTTAGTCCTTTTTTTTGGGATGGTCAGTGTATGCTCAACATATTTCTCCTATCCTTTTGTTAACTACAGGTTAACTTACCAAACAGACTGATCTCTAAAGGTGCATTTCACAAGGGTGCCAAATAACCAGGACATTTCAGGAAAATGCTAAATGCTGTGAAAGCACATTGTGATGTTTTTATAATATTTTTGCTTTTTCAATTCTTTACAGATAAAAAAAGAGAAACATTGAAAGGCATCAACATCATTCAAAAGGAAAATGGACATATGTCTACTTTCATTTTCAAGATTAAAAAGAAATGAACTCCTATCAGAACTGAAGAAAAGATTTTACATGTTAGCATAAATTACTACACAATAACCTGAACACATGGTATATAAGGCTGTAATGTTTTTTTAGCCAGCACAACAAGCTGACAGATGCTACTTGTCATGCCATCATAAATTTTCAAAACAAATCATATTATTGATTATTAGAGACTGTACTGCCTTGACTTTTTAATGACGTGTTCTTAGAACTCAGCAGCTATTAGATAAAACTGACTGTTGGGCTGTTCATATACTTCTGGTTATCCAGGTCAACCATTCACATGCAGGAGCATGAGCTGAAAAACTGCCACACTATAAATAGAAACCATTTTTTACTGTTCTCTGGTATGTCTGTATACATAAATACCTGCAGTGTGATGTCACTATATGCCTTACATTACTCCTCTATACTTACTGGCTAAGATAGGTAAGATAGGTAATTTTGTTTTGCTCATAAGATTTAAATCAGTATTTATTTTGTAGTGAACAACATACACTTTGCATATGTGCAACTAAATACAGTGCTTATGACAAATCCTCAGGATACTGAGAGGTGTGTAGCTGTAGAGAGTGACCATGTGCGCACATGTCTTCATAGCGTGAAGTGACAACACATGATGTAAAGGGCTGACATCACTTCAGCTGGAATCTCTGATTTATGGTCTGCCGTGCAGTGACATCTACCAACTGCTTTGCAGAAAGCAAAAACAAACCAAGGTCATTCATCTAAGAAGGTTAAAATGAGTATATCTTAAAGAAAATATTTTAAACTATATATTACTGTAATCCACTGGTGTCCAACTAATAATAAAGTACTGTATGATACAGTTTTGTTTATAAAAAAGAATTAAATTAAATTAAATTAAGAATACAGGCAACAAGTGCATCGACTTAAAAAAAGATGTTGCAGTAAATTATAATAAAATGAAAAGAATATATTGATATTATATATTATATAATGTTTTAATGGACAAGATCATGTTTAATTTAATCATTATTTGCAGTTTTAGAATATAATGAGCATAACAAAGTTCAAACCAAACCAAAAGGCTTCTAAGAGAAGTTACATCTGAAATGTACTTATATTTGTACATGTGAATATCACAATTTAGTGCAACTTTGACAAAGCTGTGAATTTTGGAAAGTTGAAATATGGCACAGCAAAGAAGCTCTATTCCACCTTGGTCTCAGTTTAGGTTTAGATGAACTGAAATAATTATTATGGTTCCCACCATCAAGTTAAATTTGTGTGCATCAGTTTTTATCAGATGACTCTTGCAGAGTTGCTTAAACTTCTTGTGTGATAGTTTGTCTATCAAGTGGTAGGACTCGTGCCGAAATCAAGCATTGCATGACCCACTCTGCTGGTATCCATCAATGCACTGACAGTCCTGCTGGTTCATCCAATATCACTCCAAGGCCACGTTGCTGCTCCTCTGTGTCATGAGACCCAAAGACACTCAGAGCTATTGACTCTGAGTCAATAAGGTCTCCATCAGAACCACTGGCTCATTTGTGCAAGAGAACAGTTTTAAAGATTTTAAAGATTTAGTGTATGTTAAATGCATGAAGACAATAAAAATAAAATGTTTGTTGAGAGCTTTTCTCACACTTTTTGTACCTGGTCTGCTTCAAATTGTTTAGGGAAAACAGTACATACGCAAGTTGCACAAACTGATCATCTACTTAAGGGAAACAAATATTCAGTTTTCTAAAACTTTGTCCCTTGTGCTTTGCTGACTCTGCAGGATTAAAGTTACTGCATTTATATTCTATTTTGAACATATTTTCCTTGAATGGTGTTGCTTTAGCTTTTTACAGCACAAAAAGAAATTGATGTAATTTCTCACCAATACATTATGTTACACCTCCCAGCCCCTCAGAATCCAACACTCTGTATCCCTGCCGTCAACCCTTTCTTCATCTATCACTGTGATGCATTGGCAGTTTGCAGAAGGTTACAACGCAAGGCCTCTGAACACCTGGTTGTAGGGATAGTTTTGCCCACACCACCTGCTCACCTCCTGCTGTGGCTCAGTACTTTACACCCATCCTGCTAAGACTCTCTCTGTCGTGTTGCATGTTGAGCTCTGGCAGTGCTACTCCAGTCGGGTCTCATATCTCTTGCCTGAGGCTTGATTTCATGTGGCTTGTAAAGATGCCACTCTTATCTCCTATTAATCACGGCCCTATTTGCCCAGCTCAGCCTTCTACCTCTCCAAGAGCATCACTCTCACACAGACTCAGAATGATGTTCTTGCAGACTGTCAAATTATATGCAACATGATAAAATGAGATTCAAGGTGTGATTATAATTTGGAGCATACCTTTTAAGAAGTTAAGCTGTTTCACTGTTGCTGCAAAACTGATATTTAGAATTACTTTTTATTAAAGCAAATGATAACTGGCTGAACCACTCTTGGATTTTAGACTTGCTCTGTGGGGGTCCCAACCTTTCCACACTATAGTGTGATCATAAGAATTTAGCACATGACTGCTGTCCATGGATTGTTGTTCTTTGAAGCTATTAGCTGACAAATATTCCAGCTCACAACCGGGCCCTCAGCTCTTGAGGCTGTGATGACACACATGCTCAGCAGACAAAGTGCCTGGACCACCCGGGCTTTAGGTGTCCTGACCTTGGAGACTAGCTGTGAAAAATAACAACACAAGGGGAAAAAGAATGCCTCCTGTTGCACAAGGGGTCAAGCTGCTGCCCTATCAGGGTGAAGTTCAACATATCTCATGAGCTTATGAGCACAATCTTTATTTTTCAAATGTGAAGAGGCAAATGTAACATACATGTGCGTTAGGTCTCTTTTTAGTGTATGCTTTACTGGTATATTGTGTTTGAAAAAGGCTAGGAAGGACAATGTTTGACACGCTCTGGAAATTGAATTGCTACACCTCTAGAACAGAAATTCCCTTTAATCCATTGATCTGAAGCCTGCTCTGAAAAACTTATCATTCTGTCCAATCCCATATCAAAGAAAAACAAAATAGCAGCAATGCCATTTCTCTGTCCGTGACATTCTGGCAAAACGGTGATAGATTTACTGCAACTTCTTTCGTTTTTCAGCTATTTGAGGTATCTGTTAAACAGATTGTTGCATTGATTTCTGGGAAGACAGATGGTGGTGTGCATGCTTCAAGACAACTGAGGGAATGAAGAATTGTTCAGCTCAGTAGATCAAATTTGCTATAGGCCCTAGACTACATTTTTATTGTGCGTAGGTGCATACGATCCCACAGACATTTTTGAGTGGCTTTGTTTTCTTTCTGGCCATAGTTGAAAGTGGTAGATAAAATTGTACAAAGTGCTTGGAAATTAGAAAATAAAAAAACATAAATACAATTTCTATCCTTCCAAAAAAAAAAAAAAATCTTACAGATCACATATATATACTGTATGATACTTAATGTGTAAATGTTGGATAAAGCCTTCAAGAGTAAATAAGGCCATTAAGACAGAATTTGGACCATATGTACTATTTTGAGTGGGTTTATTCTCCTAAAAAGGATGTGAACTTTGCATTTCCATAATATATTTATTTTTCTCTACTATGCCCCAATCCCTCTTTAACCTGTAGCCAGTCTTTACAGCCTTTACTCTGCAGCCGTGTGCACCCTTCTGTAGCCTCTGGCCTTCTAAGTGATCATTATTTGCTGTGATTGACACTTTAAGATGGTGTGCATTTCATTGATGAGAATTTTCGTGCTCTGGGGCTCGTGATCCTTCAGTGATCGTGGTACGTCACCCAGCAGCCATCTGCGGGGGACAGTTACATATCAGTTTCAAATACTCTGACGCTTCAATCACCAAAGGAAAACTAATCTAACCTGCCATCCAGGAGTCTGCGGGGACTGACCTGGACAGGGACGCAGCCACCGGTAAAGAAACTTCACTAACACTGCACTTTCATTCTGTATGTTAAAAAGGACTAAACTTGACTGCTATCTGTCCCACCTGGACTGCTGTGGTATTACTAGTATTGGTATTGGTAGTAGTGGTATTAGTGTTTGTAAATCTTAAAACAGAGCAAAAATGGGATGTAAGAATTGAAAAATAGTAAATAATATGCATGTACAAGGCTATGGTTAAGAAAAGCCATGCAATATTACAGTAGTGCTGCAATTCTGAGTGGCTATTTAAATTTAAAAATCTCTATTTACATAAAATGTGATAGATAAAACAAATCTATGACATTTATTTTCTCGATATGATGAACAAAAGTTAAAAGGGTAGCCTCACAGTAACTTACCTTTACATTTTAATCCTAATAAATGGCTTATATCACTCTATTTCAATTAGAAAATGTTACTCTGATTATTTACATTTCTTTGGCAAAAATATCTTTGTCTTCCACCAATTTAACCCAGTCAATTTCATGGTTTAAAATAAGGTAAATTATGTAGTGCAATAATAATAATGCCATTTGATCTAATTAAATACAAAGTTCTATTTAATCTAATAAAATAATAGCAAATTCTCTCTTGTATGCATTTTCCTGCTAATGCTGCTAATAAATAAACTAGTTGTTTAGACATTCCCCTTTAGAAAAATGCATAAATACTCTTGTGGAAAATTTGATCTGTTGCTTAGAATTCATGTCTGTGCAGCCACAACCAAGACTTTCCACCACCTGTGCTTTCAGAGTGGCCTCTAAATTGTCAACAATGCAGGAACCTTACGGTACAAGTCATTCCTGTGTCAGAAAGTGTTTGAGGTGTGTGCTCCAATGACCTCTGGGTCACATACCAGTTGTGCCGACTATGTAGACGTTTAGATGAAAAAACTGGCAATTAGAGGTGGATGGTGGGAGGGAAAAGGAGAGGATGGGGGCAAGGCGCCATGGTCAGCTGGGAAAGTGCTTGATGGTAGGTGTGTGCAAAGGCTTGAAATATGTAGAAGAGATACGTATGTTATCTTTTCTCCTCGCCACTGGCCATCCAGTACCTCCCCTCGCGGTGTGTCGTCAGCAGTTTATCTCCGGACCTGGCAGGAGCTGCATTGAAAATGGGAGGAAATCTGATCCAAGTGGTGGCACTATAAAGCTCCTCACTGATTTGCAAGCCTTCATTAAAACCTGGTGAACACTTCATCTCTATATATGGCATCCACCTCTCACACCTGGTGACTGCTTTCTGAACTTCTCACTCACGCTTCAGCAGCAGCAGCACCAGACATCTGCCTGACTCCAGCGGCACCTCAGCAGCAATCTTCAAAGCTGGTACTTCTTGGAAAGGTAATTTAATTCAGGTTTAGGAGAAGCTTTCTGAAGATTAAAAAGATCTGATTAACGTAACTGTGACAGCTCATGTTTTGCATATGCATACATAAAGGCTGAATTAACCTATTTATTTGCACCTTGTTTTACATTTTGTCAGACATGAAGATACTTGGCCATGTTATTTTTTTGCTTTTGCTCGGGGGAATCTGGGGTCAGAACAACCGTAATGCTAAAGCTAGTGGAAAGTCTACAAAGAGAGCTGGTGGTAACCAAGGAGGTGATGTTGCCCAGTCTCCATCCGTGGTCAGTGTTACTCCTGGAAGCCCTGAAAGCAGTAGGAGCACTGGAGGGGCAACTGAGTCAGGACAGGAGGGTGCTGCAGGAGCTCGTGCAGCTGGACAGCAGACGGATGATATGAGGCTGCACTTCCTCAAGAACACCCATGTTACATGTAATGATGGAACAGCAGCTGGGTGAGACTAGTTTTTCAAGCCATTTGCTGTCTGGCTTTTAGAAACAAAAGTGAGCGATTACATGGCTGCTTTATCTTGGCCCTCTCCTCATTTGGCTCTACAGGTTTTACCTAAAGGAGTTCAGAGGAAGTCGAAGATGGTTGTTGTTTCTGGAGGGTGAGTATCTCCATACTGATTTAGTCTGGTCCTTCAAGGTCAGTTAGCTTTGATATTGATGCCTTTTAAAAATTCTGGTGAAATTTTTTCCTTTCAGTGTCTGTTTTACTCATTTTTTAGTTGCTGCTTGAAACTTTCATAAGCTAAAGATGGAGGAGGTGCCTTTCACATTGCCTTGCCTGTTCTCAGAGCAACAGATTTCCTAAACATGCATTTTACCTACAGATGTGACCGAGCAGTAGAGACTAAAAATGATTATTTTTCTTTCTTTTTTTTATGTTCAGTTAAGTCAAATTTAAGCCATTGCAAAGTATGGCATATAAACTAGACCAACCAATCTGCAAATGTCTGCCAATCAAGTGCTGACAGTTTGCAAACTGAATAATTCATTTGTCTCTTTTGTCCAAGCTGCAGGTGCACTCATCTTTTCCATTCCTCGCAGGCTCAGTGGAGCTCAGGGTCTCCCTCTCCCATATGTGAATGTCTAATATTAGTCCCTATTATTTTTAGGTGGCTGGTGCTGCTACAGCAAAGAGACCTGCGATTCCAGGTACCAAAATATCCCCCGACTAATGAGCTCATCTGGATGGCCCCAAACTAAAAGAGGTTGGTCAGTCAGCCATGTTTTCAGAATGCAAGTCATTTTCTTTTCATAGTTTTAATTTCTTTGGTGACAGACGTTCATCAGCAATTGGATGTTTTACAGGAACGGGTATATTGTCTTCTCAAGCAGAGGAAAATCCACACTGGCACAATGCTAACATCGTGTAAGTACTTGAGCGAGTGTCCTATTGTATTTGTGAGCATTGGGCTTGTTCCCCTGTGTGTCGAAGAAGCTAAACACAATGCTTGGTTAATATTGTAACATGAACAGAACATGAACCTGAACAAATTCCACTATTCTCCTTGCTGATGTATAGTGTACCCTTTTACCAGTGCTATGGTGGCTTCATGACAAAAACAAAAGATTTTAAACTTTGCTGCTAAGCTAAACAACAGATAATGTTTTACCTGCCAGCTAGTTGCATATTCAGAAATCCAGCAAATTCTTCTTCTTAATAAGATTATTAAAAGTACCCTGACTGCATTTTTCCATAAGGCTAATATTAAAAGTACCCTGACTGCATTTTTCCATAAGGCTAATGCTCTATCACATAATTTACATTAAAATTAAGAAAGCAACCTAAGTTTTCCTAAAAATAACTGACTGTTTTTGTGCACATACTCCCCCCCCTTCACAAAGTCATCATCAAATTAATTTTGGTAGTTTTGCATAACCCCTTTGCTCCACAATTACACCAGCCTCAAAAAAGTCTTGGTATACTCCAGGGATCTGCCCAAAGAACAGCCACAAATGATATATTTGAGCTAGAACTACATATTAAAGTGACACAAATATAATTTTAAAATCAGAAATTATGATTTGAATTCTGTCATCTATGCATCTACATCTATGCCATCAGTATAAAAATGAAAAGAAAAATAGAAAAATCTGTTTTAAATCACTGCAGAATTGTAATGTGCACAAGTTGCACAAGCAGCACAAGTCTATAATTACTGTAAAATCGCTCCTTAAAATATTTCTCCTTTGGAAATTTGGCAATGTCTGATTTATGTAAGTTTTGATTATTGCACTCTTGTAAAACTTCATCTGAGTGAACTCATTTAATTTCTTGGAAAGCATTTTAAAACGTTATGATATGCTATACAGAAAAAAAAAAACTGAAAGCGGAAGCTTGCCTGAGCTTGTCTTGGACAAAATAGGCTAAAAAGATCTTTTTATGAAAGATTGAACAAAACAGATGCTCTCCAGCTTTAGTTTAATTAACATGGTTAACTCCTGCTGTTGCAGATTCATCCCATACTGTTCCAGTGATGTATGGAGCGGCACTGGACCTGCCCCAACACCCCCTCCAAGGCAACGCCAAGGCAGAGAAAAAGTAAGAGAAAGAAACACAAATACAAGTAAGTGTCTTCAGAATTTTCAGTTTTTCTTACCCCTCCTGTTATTCTCAGTTTGACCCTTTTTACAAAAGTTAAAATGTCTTAACTGGTTGTCTTCCATGTAATTGTCTGAAAAATTATCTTTGTTGTGAAATTAATTATGAATCTTTTGGTTGAATTATGTGCATTTTATAAAAATTTATAGCATCTGCAGTCCTCCTGGGTCTATTTGACCCAGCCACATTTAAAGGTGGAAAGGGTCACAATGTTGGGCATTTTCAGCACAATTAGCTTAGACCACATACACACACACATACCCCTCCCCCTCCATATATGCACACAATCAAACATATACATATTTGGCATATACAATTCTGTCATAATGTATCTACATATGTTCTTATTATCATAATTCCAGTCAAAATATGCTAAATTAATGCAATATTTTCCCTCCATAACTGGTATAAATTCATGTATATTAGGTCTGTTGTACATAACTAAATCAATGTTAAACTGTTCTAATTTGTTGGAAACAAGTTGACTAAAAGGTGGAATGCAAAAGTTTGTAATAATTTTGGATTTCATGCTTTTTAAAACAGCCAAAAGAAACCTGGCCAGTTTGACCTGAGAGGACAGCAGGTGCGACTATTTGCTGCCAGTGAAAAACTTGAAATGGTTTCAAAACAATAAACTTTGACATACACCTGTCTGTAATTTTCTATCAACATTTGTGCCTCTACTCATAACTATAGTGAAAATAATAAAACACTACAGCTTTATTTTCCTCAAAGGTTTGGAAACAAGTTAACTAACAAGGTCAAATAAAATTATTTGGCAATTATTTTGTACCTCATGCTTTATAAAACGTCAAACACAATGGGTCAATTTGACCTGGGAGGACAAAAGGTGCATGCAAATGTAAAGACAACACAAGGTTTACAAGAAAATATGATACACCTTGTTTACTGGAGCGCGCCTAACCTTTTGACACCTGCCTTTGTTGTCAGCTGAGTATACTTTCATGGGATCCTTTATCATCCGAGAGGTCATCAAAGATCTCATCCCCAAAGGAATCAAGCAGGCCAAGGTTGTCATGCTATCTGGCACCAGGTGAGTTTGTTTTATCGTGCATACTCTGATGATGACTACAGTTTTTGGACACAAGCCCCTATCCATACCTTCTGGTTCACCTCCATGCCTAACGTTAAACAAGAGGAGTCCTATTTTGGGAGCAATCGCCTAGTCAGCAACGAAAACGTTTACAGACGACTGCAACTGTGATTAGTGGCATAATGTTTATTAAAGGGCCTTGCCCTGTGATGGTGAACATTCCTCCCTGGTTAGCAACATGGTTGCTGAGATCCCCCCACCCTTCCCCACCGACCCCGCCTAAGCCCTAAAATGGGATCCACTGTCTGAATGCGAAGTTGCTAAAAGGACAGGCATGCCTTGTCATTTTTCATACCTCCAGCATTAACTAACAATCTCAAAGCCAATTTACTTATTGATTTTCATTGATTCTCCTGCAGTGCTGGTGGGACAGGTGTTTTACTAAACATCGAGAGGGTCGCCAGTCAGCTGGAACAGCTTGGTGCAGAGGCTCAGGTCCGAGGCCTGGTGGATTCTGGCTGGTTTCTGGAGAGTAAGCAGCAGAGATCCCCCAACTGCCCTGAGACTGTCTCCTGCTCACCTGAAGATGCTATTAAGATAGGACTCCGGTAAAGATACAAGTTTAATGTGTTCTGGCAGCTTGATTGGGATCATTTCTAACATTTGTTATAATTTTTTCCTCAGATTGTGGAATGGGATTGTGCCCGATAGATGTCGACAGCTCTATAAGAGAGGAGAGGAATGGCAGTGCTTCTTTGGTCACAGACTGTACTCAACCTTGACTTGTGAGTGCTGCCTGATGCTTTTGTTTATCATCATGATAGGACAGGATGCCATATAACTGACTTAAGCTGTTCAAAGATAATGTGCTCTGAAATATGATAGCTGTAAGTGTAACTTATTTTAAGCTGAAAGTAAAGACACTGATTTCTTACTATTATTTCAGAGATGTTACGAGACATAGCGCTACATCTATCAGCCACAACATAAAACTGCTCGCAGTCAAAACAGCTCTGTGGGGGTGTTCTGTGGTGTCTGGTGTCAGGATGTTGGTATCAGACCCTTTGGGTCCTGTGGGTTGCAGGGTGGGGCCTCTGTGGATTGGGCTGGACCCTCTTTGTATACAAGTCTTTTCCTGAGCAGTTTTTGTGGTTTGGTAGGCTGATTCTCCTACAGGGAAAGACTGCTTTGCTTAAGCATTGCAACATGATGCACAACTCACTTCTCAATCACTTAATCTGTCAGTGGTTTTTAATGTTGCTTTAAAAAACTTATTAGTGTAAATCTCTGGAATCCAAAAGCCCCTTACAAAAGCTATAATCCCTGCACCAAAACAAGCTTGTTAGCAAGTTGAAATTTAAGTGTTTTCCTGAAACTGGATGACTGACATGTTATTGATCCTAACAGCTGTGAAAACTGCAACTCTATAACCTCCTTAGGTAGAATATGATTCAAGCATGAATAAAATCAAAGTGGAGAGACTGATATGTTTAGCCAGAAAATTTGTATCAGCATTATCAGCCATAGAACATCGTCAGCATGGCCTCTACTCCATTAACCACAAAGTTTAGTCTGTCTGCAGTCAGATTTGTGGCAGATAGGGATGCAACTTCAGTTTAAAAGCAGTTGTGGTCCCACTCATGCTTACTGAGCAATAAATGTCTGAGGTTATGCCTACAAGTGCGTACAAGTTATGCCTCTGTCCCACAGGTTTCTATTTTTAAGATTTGTGTATTTGTACCATGTCTACCATAAAGTATGATCTATAAAGTCCTTTGTGTTGCTGCTCATGAGATCCTATTGGAATAAAATTCCAACTCACATGTTTATTAAAAAAAAAAACATTTATCTTAACAAAAACATTAACAATTTCAGGGCAGGTTATCTTACCATAATTTTGTCTCCACTAACTCCTGGAGAAGAAAATATTTTACTCTAAATGTTGCACTGTACTCACTAGTTTCTCTGCATGTTTGCAGGAAGTTCAGAATGTACTTTTTGGCTCACCTGCCAATGACATGTAAATTTACCAACCAGTAAAATGTTTTTAACTAGCCAAAAGAATGCCATCATGTTTTATTTGACTTAAACTACTTCCCTCCAGTCCTTAGCATGTTACTGTATCTTTAACATCACTTTAAAGAAACAATTCAGAATGGTATTGTCTTTTAAAGAGATGCATGGACCATTTCTCTGCCTGTGTGATGTAATCTGATCTCTAAACTAATCAGAGCATCTTTGACTTTCCATGTTTTTTCTGTAGCCCCTCTGTTTATTGTGCAGTGGCTGTTTGATGAGGAGCAGCTGAGAGTGGAAAACATCTACATGGGTGGACAGAGTCTGTCTGATGAGCAGTGGCAGTACATACAGAACCTGGGCTTGGAGCTCAAAAACTCCCTGAGAGATGTCACGTAAGTTCCCAGAAAGTTAGCTGTATATGCTACATTAAACCTAAATATATTGACAATAAATAAATCATGGATTTAAATAGCTAACAAAGAATATTTTTTCTTTGCTGATTATCTCTTTTAGAGCTGTATTTGCACCTTCCTGTCTCTCCCACATGGTCATAACTAAAAGGTAAGAATGGACATTTTATTTAGTGGTGTTAATATTCTTTAGGACATCATTTTGACACTGCTTCTGCCACATAAACATTTCCCCAACCCTCTTGGTTCCCTGCAAACACACTTGTGGAGTACAAATTAACATTAATGCATCACTGCATTTTGATTCTGATTTACTTCGCCATGGTGATTGAATTCATACAAGAGGGTAACTTTTAATGATAAAACCTTAAAATGACATTGCATGTTATTTATTGCTGCAAATCATTAATTTAAACTACAAAAATGAGTCAAATGTCTTGTGATCAGGCAACGATGTCACTGTTTACATTTTCCTGCTTATCAGCCTCATCCTCTTACCTGTTGCTTTAATGTCTGACAACCTTCACACAACCCTGAAACGTCTTTTAGAAAATTTACCTCTTTTTACTTGCAACGTTTTGTAGTAACTGGATGAGTTTTCAAGTCAAAGGCACCTCTCTGCCGCGGGCCCTACAGTGCTGGGACAGGAGTCTTGAGGCAACTCGCAACAACAGAACCCCTGCCAAAGGCTGCCCTTTCCACCTGGTGGACACCTGCCAGTGGCCCCAGTGTAATCCCACCTGCCCAGCTTTGGTGGATCGGGCCACCCAGCAGGAGCTTACCCTGCTCCAGATGCTTGTAGCCATGGGCCTTGACCTCCAGAAGCTGGGCCTGGATCCCCAGGGAGATGCAGATTCCCTGGCAAGCATGGTCAGCAATGGTGGCTAAATGAAAAAGAGAGGAGGGGAAATTAGCAGAGTTGCTCGATGGATGAATAAAAATATGTTGAAAATTGAGTGTAACCATAGAAATTCAATAGAAATCTGGTTACTGCATCTTGTGCTGCTCAGCATTCCATTATGCTCCACATGTTTGTTACATTTGCAACTAGGCTGGTGGTATGTTGCTGCATCTTGGTTTGTGTTGCTTAGCAGGCCCTCTACAGGACACCAGAGGGGGAAAAAAAACATTCAACTGAAGGCATTTCAACTGTATGGGTCAATGAGCTTTGAGTCTAAACAGATGGACATAACCTGCTACACACTTTCATCCAAATCATTCTAACATCTGACATTAGAGTATGATAACAGAGTTGTAATGAATAAAGATCTTGTAGAAAATTAGAAGCACAAACCTTTAGTTTGAGAACAATTTACTTTGTACCTGACATTCATTCATAGTTTTTGCAAAATAGCTGATCTAAAAAATTGTGAGTGCTCTGACTCTGACTCTGAAACAGCACACAACTGAACGGTTAATGTAATCCAGAAAAACACACATAGAAAACAACAGTAATACTGGCTAATTTTAATCTTTTTGCACACACGGTTCCAAAGACACTGCTGACTTTTTACAGCTTAGTTTTAGACTTTAGTACTTGATGCTATGCTAAATTATGTATATATATTACATTATATCTATATATGTATTTTGTATGCATGCAAAATAAAAGAGTGACTAGTCAGTGATATATTTTTGTAGAGTAAAAAAGTTGATCACTATCCTACTATATCTGATTAAATGATTCCTAATAAGAATAAATAGTGAATTAAGTTTATTGGGGTAAAAAAAAGCTGTGATAATTAATTGCCCAGTTGTTTTAATCCATATCATATGGACAAAATGCAAGCTTTTAGCTTAACTGTTGTCAACACATGCTTTCCCCGACAATGTTGGGCTATTTTTGTGTGGATTCACAGTTCTGTTTACAATTAAACTGAACTAGTGTTTGTGTTAAAACATGAAATAAAATTTGAACTGACACTGTGGATTTTGTGTTGCTTTGTTTGCTCTCCTAACATCTTGATATAGTCATAACACATTATTTTAAATAGTAAATTTAACATATATGCAACATGGGTGAGTCTTACAGCCTTTGGTGCTGCTTCTCTGTTGTACTAGAGATTGAATTGAGGATGAATGTAACGTGATCAAAGTTTTATTATAAAAACCTTTTTTTTAACAACAATTTGTTCCACTTGGTTGGCAGCAATAGCCTTCCGTAATGATTTTCAATAGTAATACTGTACATCATGGGTGCCCAAGTCCGGTCCTCGAGATCTACCATCCTGCAACTTTTAGATGCAACCCTTCTTCAACACACCTGAATCAAATGACTGGCTCGTTACCAGGCCTTCTTCAGAGCTGAATGACATGCAGATGACATCTGATTCAAGCGTGCTGGAGAAGGGTTGCATCTAAAAGTTGCAGGATGGTAGATCTCGAGGACCGAACGTGGGCACCCCTGCTGTACATTGTATTTGATATACACATGCTTGCACTTATTCAGCCTGATCTCTGGGTGGCGCTGCTCTGCAAATCAGCGTGTAAATGCAATAAAATACACCAATGAAGACCTGATTTAAACAAATGTGTGCTACTTTACTGAAGAGTAAAGGAAATGTCCTATTTTTTCTTTGACTTTCTTTTAACCTTCGATAAGTCACAAACATATATTATGAGTTGACTTCGTTACGTATCAAAGGAAAAGGCGCTAAAATATTGGTGGAGTGAACCGTCTTGACCACAAAAACTCTTGGAGTTTGTCCCATAATGCATTGCATTTGAAATCCACTTCCTCTTTCCGCCATATTGCAGAACCGGTAAGATGTCTTTTTACACTGGCGTTTACAATCTTTAATGTATCTAAAGCATCTAAAACTTTAACATTCAGTTACTGTCTCCGTTTTGAAGTGAATTCACATCAGAATAATTTTGGATAATTATCGACTACGTCGGTAAAACCACTATATCATATTTACCCCTTAAATTTTGTCTTATGTGCCCCTCTGTTCGGCCCTGGGAATCGGTGCGTTCAAGGCGCCTAGTTGTCTTACATGTACTGATATGTGCCTTGTTTTCTTAAAAATTGAGATTTAAACTTATACGGTTTGGTAATGTCGGTGTGTGTCGCGGGTTTTACGTGGTTTAAATAGTATTGGTTACAAGCAAGGGTATTTACTTGACCTGTCGTTAATTTCGGCTAAGCTAGGTGGCAACTCTGGGTGCTCATGGAAGACCATGCTTTGGTAGGAGGCAACATTTTTATCGGCCGTGGTTTCGAAAGAAAGTAAACTGGGCTTTGCACTGATGTCCCTGGCCTGTGTAAGATGTCTATAGCCGAAGCAGCAGGCTGTTGCTCGCTTGGAGCGGGCAACGCACCAATGGGAAATTAATTGCACCGACTTGTTTCTGCCAGTTAAGCTTTGCAAACTAAATGAACTTCCCATCTTAACGGTTGATAAATGCCTGTACAGTACAACACAGTCATATAGCTAAGAAAAAGATGGCTTCCTGTGTTAAGGTGGAAGACACCAATTGATGTGAAAAAGGAACGAGGTTTTGTCGTGTTTCACACAGTATGTGTTATGGCTTTTAAACATCTAAAAATGTTTATTTGTGTGTGTGTGTGTGTGCCTGCAGGCATCATGGTGCGCATGAACGTTCTCGCAGATGCTCTGAAAAGCATCAACAATGCTGAGAAGCGTGGGAAACGCCAGGTCCTCATCAGGCCCTGCTCCAAGGTTATTGTGCGCTTTCTAACCGTCATGATGAAGCACGGTGAGTAGCCTATAGTTATACTGATGAGTGTGTGGAGAACAGATTGAATATGTTCTTTGTTATTAAAAACTGTTAATGTCACAACTGGTATACATGACTTCAAAGCTGTGAGTGATTTTCTTTGAAGAAGAGTGCTCAGGACACAAAGTACATCACGTTAACTGGTAATATCTGTTTCCTTTAATACTCCAGGTTACATTGGTGAGTTTGAGATCATTGACGACCATAGAGCCGGAAAAATTGTTGTCAATCTCACAGGCAGACTGAACAAGGTAAGATTATCTTAACTGCTGTTACTATGGTGCTTTTACATGTAAGGTTATTTCGGATACTTGCCAAGTGTTGGCAAAGGGTTTCTTTGATTTAAAGTCAGATAATGTCTATTAAAGCTTAGCTTTTGCTGGAGAGTTCCTCCTCCGAAGTCCCAGACACTTTATTATGTTTCTAAGTTACTTAAATAGAAAATGTAAACGTTAACAGCAATTAACAAGGATGTTTTATTTATTTATATTTTTATTTTGCCTGTTTACTGACTTAAGTGTGAATATGAAGTGCAAATCGGTGCTTTTATCTCCCCTCTTACAGTGTGGTGTGATTAGTCCACGTTTTGATCTCCAGCTGAAGGATCTTGAGAAGTGGCAGAACAACCTGCTGCCATCAAGACAGTTTGGGTGAGAATCACATTAAAAGTTTACACTAAGAAAAGACGAATTAGAGGAAAAAAAGGCGCTCAAAACTAAACAGTCTTGCACAACTTTATTTCTTATTTTCCTAATTTTTTAAAAGCTACTACTGGAGAGGTCTGAAGCATGCCCACCTTTCCTTTCACAATTCTTGCTCATGTCCTTGCCTTTGATTGTGGTTGCTATAAGAGGGTATTTTTTCAATTTAGGAGGTTGGGTCTGCTCAGTTATGCAGCTGATGTGGCGAAGTATGCTAAGACGGCACACTATTGTATCAGCGGACAGATATACCGAATTTACTGCTCAAATCCAGCGTAGTTTATCCTGACATCAACTATGTGGGTGATAGAAAAAGTGTTTGGCAGGCAGCAATGTAGTTTTTACTAGATCAAGTAACTCTTTTGGATTTGTTCCATCTCAGGCTGTGCATAAACCAGCATGTGATTGTTGTGTTTTTTCCCCCCACTTTAACTCTTATCTTGTTAACAATAAATGGAAATAGTGACAGGTGCTCTGGGAATATAAATATGGTGTTTAACTGGTTTCCTGCAACCTGTTATAAAAAACTGAATAAATCTAAAATTGAAGTGCTGCAAGATACAACAAAGAGATTCTTCAGTTGGTCCTTGTTGACCTGCTTTAGTTGTTTATCAACATATCACTGATAAACTTATTTAGTTATTTCTAATAATTGTTTGTTAGATCATGGTGCCGTTCCTGTTGGCCTTTCTTTGGTCACAATATTTAAATAAAATTTTAGTGGCAATCATTAAACATGTACCCAGATGTGACCAATGAGACCTGGTCGTAGTTTCTCCCGTTGACCTTGCCACACAACGGTCAAACGCCGGTCCTTCAGGGTCAGTGTTGCTGTTTTAGATTTATCCCTGCTGGAACACACCTGATTCAGAACCATAGGTCATTAACAGGCTTGTGCAGCATTTTAATCTTTTGAGGCAATCCATTTAATCTGCTTCAGGTTTAATAAGGACAAATGTCTAAAACCTGCAGGAAAGCGACTCGCGAGGGCTGGAGTTTGACATAGCTTCCTTAGCACTTGGCCTGAATTTTGTAAAGAAGGTGTCTCTGTTATGGATACCTGAGGGTGGTATTATCACTACTCCTTCATTCCTAAAAAAGAAGGATCACCTTAATTTTTCATAATGGAGGGGAGACACCAAGGGGAGAAATTGTTGGACCAACGTCTCAATTGCTGAGTGGCATTGCCAACTTGACTGAGTGGGAGGTATTTTGGTTGACAGAGTATAAGTGCAGAGATACTCCTGAAGGTGAGTTTATTGATTTGCCTGTCTTTTTCCAGTTTGCCCTCAGTTAGACTCTGCTGCACAAAAAGGCTACTATTTTAAAATTGCTTGAAGGAATTAAGGGTCGAGAAGATTTCTATTCTAAAAATACAGAGTAGTCCTTGATAAAACCTCTTAACCAGTTTAACAACTTTTATTCATTAAGTCATGAGAAAACTTTGCTTTATAACACTTTATTGTTCCATTCAGTGATTTTTGTTTGTCATTACAGTCTACAGCCCTTTTTCCATCAAGGGGTTCAAAGCGTTAGTGGTGTGTGATACTGCAGGATTTTTTATTGATCACATATTAACAAAATAAAGGACTAGTATCATCAAAACCAATACATTTTCAGCGGGCTGGCAAAGTTAATGCAAAGAGATTAATCTGTGGAATTACACTTTTTTGTAACACAAAGTAGTTACTCATGCCATCATAAAAACAAATTTTACATTATTTTGGCGAGAGAATCAGATTGCCACAATTATGAACCGACTCTACCAAAAACTACTTCATCCACCTTATTTATAAAGATTCTGACAGTTTTCAAGCTTAACATTTACAGAATGAGCCATATATCAGAATATTAACCACTCAGTCATCGCATCCGACGTTCTGGTCCATTCTCCAGTTGGTGGTGTGTGTGCTGCTGGCTGGTGCCCGTTTGCTTGTTTACCTGCGCAGCTGGGTCACATGACAGCAGGAGGGGAGTAGGATGGAGAGGCACTTTAAGGCAGACACAGACAGCCAGGTTGCTTCTTTGATGAAATGCAGCAGCAAATCCTGCGTAGAGGAAGTGTTGAATGATGTCAATACATGCGCCTGTTTCAATATTTGGATCAATCCGCCCGCTACTACAAGGGTTCTGCCATGTGACAGTGTGGTTTGGTTTGTTTCCGTAAGCTCTGATCTCTGTTGCCAGGGCTTGTAATTCACTGCAGGATTGTGGGAATAGCGCAAAATATAATCAGTTCCCACAAACCTAACTCTTATAATGTGGGAAATTCCTGCGCACGGTTACAGCGGTGTGATGATCATGTGCAGTAAAAGTTTGCATCGCAGCCATAAAGCTTAAAGGAAAAAGAGGACTTAGTGCGCTCGTCTTTTCTCTAAGCTCTGAGCTCCCTCTGCTGTCGCAGCATCGGCCCTGCTGGTTTATCTAAGCTCACATCGTCTGAAAGGGAAAACATCAGCACTAGTAGCCGTGGTGGTGTCACTGATGTAGTGCCGGTAACGTTACCAAGCAGCCCAAAGAAAACTTTTAAGGCTAACTGACTGAGAATATTTGTGTGGCTTTAACATGACGGTGGTGTCATAAACCGCTCAATTTAATGTACAGTGTTACACTCTCAATGCAGTTTCTAACACAGCAGCTGTAAAGAAAACAGAGGTGCACTTGTAGTTTGAAGAGGAAATTAACAGGTTTCTTAAAACTTAAGAGCACAAAACAACTGCTCCCATCTGAGATCAATAGGAAAAAAAATGTTATCCTGTGATCATGCATTAACGTGTAGAAGAGATCATTAACTTGTGGCCACATGTTGGTTAAGTACACATTTATTTGTAATCATAAATTAATTTGGTTGTATTTTAATGTTAAGAGGGGCTAAATAATAGTAACTGACCTTTCTGGGTTGTTGAGTCATTAGTAATCGTGCCTATGATGTATGAATGCGTGGCCCAGAGTTCCCTTGTTTTTAATTAAAATTTTTTCCTATCGACGTCAAACGGTTTCAGTACAAAATGAATTGTCTAATGCAAATTTTTCTCATCTGGTTAAATTCATGAAAGAGATGGAGTATTCTTCTGGAAACGCCTAGATGTAGTGGTTACATGAATAAAATGCATCAAGCTATTACAGGTACACTTGTGAAAGACAGTGACAAAGATGTGCTAAAAGTCCTGTGTTTTCCTTAATAATGGATGAATCCACAATAAGTAACACCAAATAACTCATTAAAATACACAGATGATAATCAGATTTAAACAAAACTGTTAAACTCCTATAATCACTTGACATGGATTCAGCACAACAGAGGATTAAAACCGATTAAGAAATTCACTGAACAGCACAAACCTCACCAGTCTGGTGCAAGGTGAAAGAGAAGACGAAGTGAAGCTGCGTATTAATCTGAGTTACGAGTAGGACAGCACAACACTTGTAGTTAAGCTCACTGGTAATTTCCCGGTGGGGAAGAAACAGGATAGTGACGGATGCATCAGCTATGAAATGCCGAGATGACATAATGGTGACACACCTTTGCTGAATAATAATGAACAGAACTGGGTTTTTAAATAATCAGTTTAAATCATTCAAATTTAATTAATCCAACATTGATTCATAAAACTGAAAAAGTTAATTTTTTTATGTTGCCTATTCCTGTGACAACAGTGACCCTGCTCTCATATGACTTACCAATGCTCAGCGAGATCTTCGCATATATACACAACTGAAAGGTTGCCTGTGTCACTTACATCAAAAATCAGCTTCTCTGCTTGAGATAATACCAAATCTGGATTTTTGATATGGCACCGGAATCGATTGAATCAGGTTTGATTAAAATTTAATCAAATCGGGCTGTTGTGAATCAAATAGACTAGTAGTGATTCCCAGCCATAATTAATGAAGAATGCAGCACAGAAACAGAGGAGAATGGTGGGCATCCACTAGATTCTTTCCTCTTGGCATGTGGCTTTCAACAAAAGATCCAGAGTATAACATGGTGCTGTCTGGCTTTGTTCTTGTTGACCGATCTGATTAACCGTCCCAGAAAGCATTTTTTGGCTGTGGAATCGCAAAAAAAAAAAAAATGTACTGAACCAGACCACTTGGTGGAAACAGATCTCAAGGTGATTTAAACTTCATGAGCTGTGGAAAAGTTTACATGGTCTCCTTTTAAATTTGCAGATGCCTGATCACATTTGACCATAAAACAAAGTCTTTTGATAATGATCTGAAAATTAGTTTACTGAATCCATAATTTTGTAGTGAAAAGTGCCACTCGTGGCTCTTTTCTGCCACTCGTGGCTGTTTTCTGCAGGTGCTATTAGCTATGAGAAAAGATAGGACTCAGAAACTTGAGCTGCATTGCAAAGTGTTCACTGCACAACAGTTTTTGTTTTAAATGTGGTGTTGCATAAAATAGCCAGATGTTTTAATGATTAAGAATAAATACCCATCATGCATTTCACTAGCGTTGCACTACAAATATTGAATAGCAGTGTTGGCGGACCGCTTTACACACCCCAAACAAAATAAATGCCGGGAGAAATGGTTCTTTTCACACAAGCAGTAAAATGATGTGATTTAATCAATTTAACACGTTGACAACCAAACCTTCATGATCGTGCAATAAACCTCGTATTACCAGTTTCAAGCTTTGCACAGCAGTTTAAAGTTTGTTGATTTCACAGGGTAACATGCTAGAGAAGTTGGTATTGCTGGAAGTGAGTTTGATTTCTCTACGCTGTAGTTCTGTCATTTTCACACAGATTAGCATGCAGTTAAAAAGATTTAGGTTAGAATCATTATCGGCTTTATCGTTAATGTTTAAAAAAAGAACTTTGATGCCCACTTCACCCATGATGTGAACCAGTCTCCCCACCTGGCCTCCATCATCAGCCCTTCATCCACAGCCTAAACTGGATTTGACTTGATTTGTAGCTCATGTTGCAGTGTGTCTCCATATTTACTGACTTTCGAATTATACATTAATAAGTTGTGCAGTTGTTGTTCATTACCCTTCACCAAAAAAGGTTTTTTTGTTTGGGATTGTTTTTCTTAAACCCGCTAAACTGCAGAATTCTGTAGTGGACCAGAGTTATGGGTCAAGCTGGAGATTACTAGCAGGGTCATCTTTAACATATGAAGCTCTTGGATCCTGTGAAAAGATGTATTACTTATATATACACTTAAATTTACAAAGAAGATGCATTAGCAGCAGCACAGCAAAGTCTCCATCACTTCAGATTAAACCTGTTTTGATTTTAGAAAGAAATGGTAATGAGGAAATTCTGATTTGGACATTTTCTTGTACAAAAATACTAAAACATTTGAGATGAAGGCTTTATTTATCTGCCTTTGTGTTTTAGGTCACTCATAATTATAGTTTCATTCTTGTTATTAAATCCAGCAAAATATAATGAATGTGTCTGAACTGAAGCAGGACTTACACCTGAAGCAACTGACTCAGTTTTGTTTAGATGTTGCATGTAGTTGGATTTTACGTTGCATGCAGCACATTGCCTCAGAGTTGCACCACTTTGTACCTCACTTTTGATGTGGGTGTTGTGACATTGCACTAAAACATTTTTCTTCTGATGTGTGCACCATTTAACCCGTCACCACATGATGCAACACAAGGATGCCTGTAGTCTAACATGGGGTGCCCTGCATAACTTAGAGCAGTTATTACATTATGAAGATGATACAAGTTTATTAGTTTATAAACGAGGTCCTGACAAATGTAAACATGCTCTAATAATTTGATAGTTTGCACACATTTCACTTGGCTATTAACATTAGACGGCATTTCTTCTAGCTATCATCTAAGCTTGCTTTAACTTGGACCTTTGCCTCCACAGATACATTGTGCTGACCACCTCAGCTGGCATCATGGACCACGAAGAGGCCAGACGGAAACACACAGGAGGCAAAATCCTTGGATTCTTTTTCTAAAATGTAAAGAACTGCAAATAAAAACAACCAGGGAAAAGCTGGCTGTCTGTGACTTTATTTCTTATATAAAAATGTCTGAGATAAATTTAAAAAGCCCAACTGCTTCATGTGAGCTGTTAAGTAGCAGTCCCTGGATTGAGACAAATTGTTGAGTGTTAATTAGAGAGTGGAGGGATAATATAGAAAACATCAAGTTTTCTGTGGCAGCAAGATGTACCCTAAAACTAAGAGGTGTCAAAAACTAGAGATTGATCATACGTGCAGTCCCCAAAAGGAAAAAAATATAAGTGTGAAAATATAACTTCATATATATATATGTATATATAGTGTGTGTGTTTATATATATATGTATGTCACGTCATGATCTGACCAGATCCCGCAGCCTTAAGGGTTATATCAATAAACACCATCTTCCTTTTGAATTAGTGCGCTCCAACAGACAAACTTCATTTAAGTACATCCGTGTTGTAGTTGTTCCTCTTGTGACTAATAAAAGCTACTGCATCTTCTGTAAAGTTAATCGTTTTTAAAAAGCCCTTGCAGTTCTTCCTCTGCAACCATCTCACCACTGTGACCCCTTCCATGGTCCTCGGTGTATTTTGTCTCGTCCCCAACCTCTTGAAGTCTGGCTGCTGACCTCACATGAGACTGAGAGGATGGACGTTAACAGCCTACTAATGCAACACTTCTGTCCAGATCCTCCTTGAGTGTTAAGAGCACGCAAACCACTTTCCTCATGGGTTTACAGCACTTAAGCGCTACCTTGTAAAAAAAAAAAAAAAAAAAAAACAAACCTCTTGATGCTGCTCCTGCTTGGGGAAACTAATCTTAGAGTGTTTTAAAGCTCTGTTAGCAGTGAGCATGAAAGCATCTCTGCTTGCAAGAAGTAAGCCAATTATTTTAGATAGCTTGTATCGGGGGGGCAGGAGCAAATGACTCCACAGAGTTGCCTCCAGTCTGTTATTTTTGTGACTGAACTTTCAGATGAAGTTAATAAGCCTAAAGACAACTTAACTTAAAAGAAAATTTACCTTAAAAACCAATTTCTGCTGAGCTTTGGAGTGTGGCATTCACATATCCTTTGAAGGGGATAAAACGCTGTCATACTTTGTTTCACCTCATCAAGATTTGTCTGTTTTCATTCTTAAAATACAGGCATGGATGAAAATGGCTCAAGAAAAGATGATCAAACATATATAACCAAAGAAATTCAAGACTACAAAGCTACTTTATATAAGAGGAGCTGGTATTGAATTTGTTTAATGAACTTCTAACATATCCACTAAATAAAGTTAAACTTATTATTGAAGAACTGGTAAGAAACCAGATGGACAGAGGGGTCAGGGAACATCAGTCAAAACTGCAATTTATTATTGACAGTTTCTGTTTAGCGTGGGTTTTTTAACATGTTTTGATTGGTATCATCACTTTATTAAATTAAACGTTATATATTTATTCTTAGAATAAACTATATCTACTTGTTGTGGGGCAGTTGCCATATTATGCCACCATTTTTACTACGGTGTCTCTGGATAGACACACAACTGTGTGTGAAGCTTTAAAACTGCAGTACCAGCTTTGTTCGATGGGTGCTACAGCACTGTTTGGGATTAGTAAAACCATAAAAGGAACGCAGAAGAAGACAGTACACATGTACACTGTGTTGAAGTAGTGACCTGTAGTACAGTCATTGCTGCACCTGAGGCCACTGGATCCACTCGCAGATGAAACATGTTTATGTTTAAAAGAATTTTGGCCACTGACGGGCACTGTCCAGTTCTGCTTGGTATTTGAATTAATTTATTTGCCTGTCTTTTCCACTAGATGTCTGTAATTCTTAACGTACCTCCAGTATTATTCTTACTCAGGACACACATAGGAGCACAATTTACTGTTAAGACTTATTTTTGTCCAGGTCATGTTTATTTATATACCCGAAAGTGTCAGAGCAGCTCTGATGTGAAGAGGCAGTGAAAGGGTTTGAACCTGGAATAATAAACTTCCAAGAGGAGCTAGGTTGAAGACCTCCCAGGTCTTACAGGAGCATATTGATGTAGCAACTCTGACAAGAGTGATGGATTCAAACCGTTCAAAGCTTTGAAAATAAGAAATCAAATCTGAATCTGTATCCTAAAATGAACAGGAAGCCAGTGGAGAGCAGCATCACAGGGGTGATGTGATCATGTGTCTCCTCTCGATCGACATACGGGCAGCTGTGTGCTGAGCAAGCACAAAACAATGAAGAGATGACTGATCTAAACTGTGATGGAGTGGCTTTTAAATCCTTTAATCAAGCAGTTTGGTTACACAATCACCTTTTAATTTGAAATGAACATAAATCTGTACATCATTAGCAAAGCAGTGGTAGGAAATACCATGCTTATTTTATAAAGCCCCCAAACAACATGAGATTAAACAGTACGTACATATCACACATCTGTGTTTTTGGATGATTTGGTCATCGTGTACATGGTTAAAAGAAAATAAAGTTTTGGTCCTGCTGGATGTTCACATTCTCAGCAGTAACATGCTTCATATTCAGACAATGATAATCACTCAGCTGCAGTCTTTAATGAACACCGTCTCCCTTAAAAACAGTCCTCGTAAATCATAACGTTTGAGATGTTAATAATACATTTGAATAAGTCTTATAACATGCAAAGTAGCCCAAATGATTCTACTCAGAAAAGCTGCTGACTTTTTACAAAATCTGTTATTTTTAATGAATTTGACAATATTTGCACAGGTTACAAACCAAATTCAGAGCTTGTGATGATCAGTGGTAGCTGCTCTTTCAAACTGAAAATGGCTTTAGGATTAAACCACCTGCAGCTAGAATTGAAGGCAGAAAATCCCTTTTCATTCCTCTGTGTTTGTGTTGTTGTGACAGTCTGTTTGAAGACAATATGTCTCTGTACATCTGGGGACCAGGGTCCATAGCCTGGCAGCCTGCAACATGTTTCTTCTGTTTTCACCATATGTCAGTTGGATCCATGTGACGTCCCTCAAGGTTTGAATTCACCGCAGGGGAGGAGAAGAGAAGATGCACAGCTCTCTAAACAAATAGAATACATTAATACTGAAATAAAAGTCTGCTGTTTGGCCTGCTTTGATAGACACCCAGAAGGAGAAAAAGAGCGACTTGTGTCTGTGCAAGCCTTTGTTAAAGGAGTCAGTTTAAAGTACTGTACGTAAAACAAAATATGTCTCAACAGGCATTAATGTTATTCACAAAATCCAGGTCTTTGGCTTTAATTACAGTTATAAATAGTTGTTTTTCTTTAATGTTCTCTTCAGATTCAGATTCCTTGTTGTCATTGTAAATTAATACAGTGAAATTATGTTAGCATATAGCTGGCATCTTTCCTCCAAAACAACTAAATATAAATAAGGACTAACACAAAAGTAAGATCTTCGAGATATTCCCTACTCCTCATATACACCCAAACATACCACACACACACCATATAAAATATATAGTATGTTTGAAATTGACAAGTTTTAGATTTAAATTTTTAAAAGCAGAGTAGAAGGATAGAAGGTGTTCAGCAAACTAGTGGTCCTGGTTTTAATGATTCAACAACGTCTACCTGATGGTAGGTGTTCAAACAAACTTTGTTTGGACACCAGTAGCTTTTTTTCTGGCTACTTCTTCTTTGTGGGTTAAATATGTGATGCCTTTGTTTGATTGTAGAGGCATGGCACCAGTTACACAGTTGCAAGACAGAGATCCCCACTATTCTCCACCAAAGGATGTTTATCTATAGCTGTTTTTACACATGAGCTCCTGATACAGTATGTTCAGGAGAATGTGCAAACTATTTGATCTGGTTTCTTATGTTGTTCACATGAGCACTTCACAGTTATGTTATGGCCTTGGAAATATGAGAGAGGGGCTGTGGGCGAGTGTCTGTCCCCAGAGGAGGCAAACAATGATGCAAAGAGTACACTCTGGGTATCACTTTCTTTTCTTTACAGTACAACAAAAAGAGCAGGTAAGACTCCCTGATAACAGCTGATGATGATATAAAATACTCTTGCAGATTCTTGTTTTTTCCTTTCCTACAGGTCCACAATGAAGTATGCCCCGAATAAAGACTAACTTCATTTAATTATTAAACCTAAATTGATATTTACAAACCAAAATGTGTTACACAGTGGTTTTGTGTCAGTATAAAGTGATACCAATAGGCTTCAACGCTAAAAACTCAAACTTTTCAAACTGCTTTTCATATATATATATATATATATATATATATATTCTGATAGTCTGAATGTTACAGTTTCTTAAAAAAAATCATCAAAGTTACGTTCTGCTCCAAGCACATTGATTTTTGTGCTCTCTGCCAACTTCTGTCACTCTGCAGACAAACTCCAAATTGCCTCAAATAATTCTCTGTGTCCCGGTCTGAGAAATGAGAAGACTGAAATGATGTTGTCTCTCTGTGTTCTTCCTCAGTGAGACGGTGATGCAGGTTAACAAAAGCAATTCAATGCTGAAAATTCTTGGCAAGAAATAAGTACTTTGCAGTGAACGCAGAGCTTCTTGCACAAGCATCACATCCATTATCAAAGAAAGCTGAGACTAGCCATCAGGGCCTGGAAAACATATTGTGTGCTTGCTATTGCATCAGTTCTCACAGAGCCCACAACAGTTCGATGGGTAATGGATGGTGTCCGTCTATCTAGTACAGGTTTACCCCTTCCTTTGTGCTTTCTGTTCCCTCAGTGAACACTTGAGGGCAGTAGAAATATGCTTCATGGTGAGCATGCTCCCTCTGCTTTGAGTCCTCATACTACATTCAGGCCAAGTTAGTTGGCAAGCAGCAAGAGTAATTATGATTGATTCAGAGATAAGAGAATTAATATTGAGAATGCAGTAAAAATATGAAATGTGGATTCAGTCAAAAGAGAAAAATCTCTTTTTACTTAGCCCTGAGTTCTCTTCAGCTGCCATTCATCACTTTGCTGGACACAGTGAAATAAGAGAAAAAAGAATGGAAAAAGAAAGAGTAAGTGGAAGTGAATCAAGACACTTTTAAAAAATCAAATTATACATCAAATGCACATTTAATGAGAGTCAAGCCACGTGGTGAAAAAGAAGGTCTTTTAGAGAACTGAGCAAAAAACAATAGAGTTCAGATTGTTTTCAACAAAGAATGTGATAAAAGAAGTGGAGTAATTAAAATTTGATCAAAACCATCCTCTGCCACAAAAGATCAGCTTTTATAGTGAGTTTTAATAGAAAAAAAAGATTAACCAGAAGTGAGAATTAACAGCAGATGATGGCTTTTCCGTAAGAATAAACAACCAAAAAGTGATTTCTGTTTGTAAGATTATTCAAATGCATTCTCAGGCAATGATGCTTCTGCACCAACACAAAAACATCTCCTTTATTTTGCATTAGATCTTACTCTGTATTGCACTTTTTCTCCCAGCCATATGATTTATTCCACTCCCCAACACAGCTTTTGCCGTATCTACAAAGAGCCGAGGAATCTCTGGAATAAATGGTGACTGGCTGCGAGGAAGACATGAAAATGTATCATTTGTAGGGACAGAGAAGACTGTTGCACAGTTGTCTGCACCAATTTGAATGAATTTATGCATTTCAAGGTGAAATAGAGGGCTGAGCATTGTCATATTGTCATTTAACTGATACACTTATCTATTTTTTCACTCTCTGCCCTATCTTTGTCTGTAAACCTTATTATTAGGGCAACCAGGGAGGTAGGTAGTGCTGTGGGAGGTGTGTGTTGGTGTATTCGCAGTGTTGAGGAGTCTGGTGTGAATATGATGAATGAGATAGTTAGAAGGCAGTGAATTTATGGCTGTGAATGCAGCCATCCATCCTGCCCTGCAGTCCCAGGCTGTCCTCAAGGGCACTGTTTTCTTCCAGGTCGCGTCTTGGGATCCCACTGTTGCCGCTGCTGTGGAGACAACACCTGGGCTGTCCAGGTAAACGATGCAGCAGTCATCCTCATTCCCCTCGCTGCATGTTAAGCAACGGTTAATTAGCAGGCAATGAGCACAAGCTGCTAATGTAAGTGTAATAATGGGGAAGCCAAGAGGTAACAGCAAGAGTCCACCTTTATTAATTAGTCTTCTCATTTGTCCGCTATAGATCACCTTGAGTATTATGGCACAGTTTGGTCTCTTATGTGGATGATGTACAGTACGACCTGTACAAATAAAAGTGATTACTCTTTAGCCTTTAATAATTAACAGTGAAAAAGTGTGTAATGTAACTAAAGGCATCTCATATAACATTTAACTGGAAAATTTGTGCTTGAAACTCAATGACACAAAGCTTTGTGATGGCCAAGTGGTCCATAGCCCCTATTAACTGTTTGAAAAAACTATCACTAAAGTACTTTTCTGGGCATTAAGTAAATAACAGAGAGAGAGAGAGAGAGAGAAAAGAATAAGCTCCAACAAAGAACTGGAGAAATGAAAAGACTATAAATAAATATATATATATATACTGTATATATATATATATATATATATATATAAAATCAAACATTAATTGTTTTTTGTGCCATTCCTGTCAATTTTATGCAAGACAGGTAGAGTAGGCCTATAAGCAGAAATGCTAAAACAGAAATATTTGACACATTTATGCTGCTAGGCAGGCTTTCTTAAGTTATGATGCCTCTTGCAAATAACATGAATATCTGTAATAAATTTAATGTCCATCTTTATGTTGGTTGCTTTGATATTTCATTCATTTACAAGAGCAATGCATTAAATTTTTATTGCTTCAGGCTGTCAAACAGTAAAATTTACACACAAAAGGATTGCAGTATCATCAATGTTTAGTAAAAATATCCCAAGTTTTTACTTCTTCTACATTTGATGGTGATTTTCTGTGCAGTCACTGCTGCAGGCAGCTATACGCCGCCACTGGAGTCAGTTTATTATTCACAGGTGGTGAATCATCTTTTTAAAGGTTGCACATTCTCTGTATCTTGTAAATAAAACTGTGTTTTTCTGTCATGCTCCCTGAACAATTGAATTTAGTGCACAAGGAAAATATGTACTGAAATAAAAGGAGGACAAAGGTGAGACAATGATGTTTATTTAATATGTTAATGGTCTTGATGTGCCTCCCTGTTATCTGGAGGATTCAGGGCCACCAGGGAACCTTATCTTGAAAGACAAAATAAATGAATAAGTTCTTTACCTTACACTATACTGTCTAATCTCTGCTTCACAACAAATTGCAGTGGAGCACTCTTTGTGCACATGGAGTCTTTATAGTCTGACATTTAATTGTTAACACAAGAACTCAACTTTATATTAAATGTCTTATATAACTTTGAACTGGGCTCCAAAGGCTTTTTCTGGTAATATTTTTCCAGTAGGATACTCATGCAGGTTAATTTTTACATTGGAATACTCTGAGAAATTACATAATTTCCCTTTTCACATTATCACGTATTTGTGGTTGTTGTCCAGTAATAAGAACATTAGTGGTCTAAGGCCCCTTCCAACAAGATTTGTGATCATTAATAGAACCAGAAGGACATTTTTTGCTCATGTATTTATGTGTTTAGTGTGTGTTTAATGTAGAGGGAGCTTTAGCAGCTGTAGGAGCCATGGGGGCCCTCAGGCTCCAGAAGACATCAGACCCAGCTGGCTACCTCTAGGGAAGGTCAGGATGTGTTGACAGCTTCTTGGGGCAGATGAAAGAGCAGAAGCATACTTGCTTCTCATCTCCAGCTTGTTTGGATGTCTCCTAGGATGGCTCAGAACAACACACTGCAGCAGCTCTCTGTAATTAACACTTTTCAAGGGTTTATTGAAAAACAGGTGCATCTGAAAGAAAATGGACTGTCTATGTGTGTAGAGTAGCATTTGCTGTTAATGAAATGAAGACAATCTAAATTTGGAAATATGTGTGGACAGAAAACTGTTAACTGAAAAATGGTTAGTATAAAATCTGTATTTGTCCTTGCATGTATGAATTCTGTTATACTGACACAGGTTTTACAAAAAATCACGGCAGTTTAAAAGTTATATGTATCAGGACATAAATCTGGTACTCATCAGGTCTCAAAAATAAGTCAATACTACTATAGATGGCAAAATAAACTGGAAATCACATATTAAACAAGTACATACCTAAACTGGCAAGAAGTATTTCACTCTTTAATGGAGCAAAGTAAGTTTGGGATCAGATATTGCTCCATTATTTTTTACTGTTTACTGGTTTCACCATACTTGATATACTACAAAAGTTAATTGCATTCATTATTTGTACCTATACAAAAAAGAACACTTTATAATGTTAGATATAGGGAGCACACAAACTTATCACATTTGAGTGAAAATGATCAAAAGAGGCGCCAACTCCTTGCTGGGCTAAAGTGAAGAAGCATTTCATGTTGCTCGTGTCAACAGCTGGGGGCGGGGTTTGCTGGCCAACATAAGAGTAACATCTTCAAACCAGCGAAGCAAATCAAACAAAACCGGTCCAAGAAAGAGACCCAGTTTCCTGGCATTATGGACATCTGCTGAAATCCAAAATAAATTGGACTGAGCCAATAGGACGAAACCTGTCTTTGAGAAGCTACAGAGGGAGATGCGTCGACCATCTACTTAAGAAATTGAAAAAGCTGGAAAAAGATTTCAGCAACCAGAAAAAGGAGCTGGGATGCAGTGGCAACTGGTGACCCCCCAAAAGATCCTCATTTCTACGTGCTGAATTCTGCTCTTGGCTGTCAAACCAAACCACCAGTGCCTTGAACTCCTCCAGAGTTGAGTTCATCCTCCTCCCCATGTGGTTCATTTGAAACTTTTCTCTTCTGTTAGCCATGCTAATATGCTAACAGTTGCTAACAACATCCAAAAAAGCATGTCACGTGACTAACATGACTTTAGGTCTGTTAAATTTTGGAATTGGGATTGTTGTCTCTGTCACACACATTTAAAAAGAATGTCCTTCTGAACATCAGCCTGTTTTCCTCTGTTTAATTATCCTAATACTGAAGCATCTGGGTAATGATATACATTATTACCTCGCCTGTCTCTGAATAATTTCATTCTTTTCTTAAAGAGACAAAACCCACCCATCATCAGCACCACTGGTCATCATCATTTACAGCCTTAAAATAAACAAAAAGACAACCTCTAGGTGTAGAGGTCACGAGCAGCTCTGATCCCTGCAGCCATCCCACAATCTAGGTGCCCTCCTCTTCACTTGGCAGCCTCCATATTGATTTGACTAGTTGCTAATTAAAACTTGGCAGGCTGGGCCAGGCACAGAGAGATCTCTCAATTAACGCGGTGTCAGAGAATCTAATTCTCTCTTTTTCACCCTCTCCTTCTGTCTATCTTTCCCCTCTTTCTCTTGCTGCTCTATCGCACATCTCCATTTTGTTTGATGAGTATAAAAGCTGGGTGAAAATGAATGGAGGGTAATTCTCTTAGGAAAGAGATTGAGCACTCTTGTGAAGCATCCAGTTCCATAATCCTTCAGCTAATCTTTGCTTAAAGATGCAGTTTGCAAGTTGTAAAGAAAACGGCTGCCAGTGAGCATTTGTTTGGGCATGTAGCCTCCAGCATGCCTTGATGCTTGCTACCTTTTCTTCTCCTGGCAAGGTAAATGCAAGCTGTTGCAGTTTTAGTTATATGCCTCTGGGAGAAGGACGTAAAAGAAGAGTATGTTGCTGTATTTAGATTTTCAAAGCTCAGTTATTGGGTAACGCTATGAGAAGATGGTTTCAAGCATTCATTTTATGATGACGTTTGAGATATTTTTATCTACTTAAATCTCACAACACTAAATCTTCGTGGAAAGAATGACAGGCTGCATCTCAGTGTCATTTTAGGGTTGAATGTATGCTGTGGTAAAAGCATCTTTTAATCCAAAAGACTGACTGTCTGCCTGTTCAGATCTTTGTCTGTCTCTGTCAGCCACTCAGAGGGAAAAAGGTAAATCCTCTAACATCATTTTTTTATTAAAGACATTGCTTTAAGGCATCAAATGGGGATGCAGTTTTGCATAAATGGAGTATGTCTCCTCTAATTTGTTTACTTTGAGAATCACATTTAGTTAAATTTAATATGTGGAGCAAAAAAAAAAAAAAGAAAAAGAAAAAAGAGCATAACTGGGGACTATTTGTTTATGTTGTTATCAGTTAGAAGCAGGAGTCTTGGCTTTCAACGACTTTGCGTCTCCAGGCTCAGCTCCCACATCGACCCGTCTTTTCAATCAGCTCCCCAGCAGTATTGAAAGAAAAAGCTATTACTGTCAAAATCTATCATTGTGAAGTCAATGTATGTCCACAAATACAGACACACACTCGCATGCAATATTTTCGATTTGACAAGTTAAAGATTTTAAGACAGAAAGGTTGATATTTTTGAATCCTAGAGCATATGGACATTTTCTAGTAATCCATCAAATCTTATTTTTATTTAGTTTTGTTCACTTTAAAAGTCTGTAAGGCTACAAAGGAAGAAACACCTTCCCAACTCTCCCCCACACAAACCACTACATTACAGCTCTCCTAAATGTCTGTATTGTTAAGTGTGGCTGTCATCATCCTCCTGCTCCTGGCAAACTGGACAGGGCCTGCATTCATTAGTCAGCTTCATGCTCTTGTATTTACAAGCAGAAGTTTATGTGACTGCAGAGACTGGGAGCTTCAAATGAAGCTTGGTCAGGGCCTGGGCTGCAGGAGAGCTGGCTCACCTTGGATCCAACAACAGGGACTTTTTATGTCCCTCCATTTTGCAGTATACAGCAGCACAAGCTAAAAAGTCAGCAGTCATCAGCTGTTGTTGGTGACTATAGCAGTCATAGTAATTGGAGCTTATTTGAATAAGAGAAACCTGATCTGTATTGTGGTAGACCACTATCTGATGGCTGGATGCAAATAAGAAGACAGGGTAATGATCAGATTAGTCCTATCATTTATACAAAGGAAGTCTCACAGATTATTTTACAGTTATTGAGAAATATGCTGATCTGATATCAATACAGTGGAAGTGAGCATTTGACTTATATCACATCACATGAGCAATCTGCTGTTTCCGTTGATGACCTCTCCCCATTTGTCTCTCACTTGTTGGTTGGGTTTGTTTGTTTCTTTTTCCCTCTATTCTTTGTTTAGATAGCAACCATTTTTCTGTTTGTTATCAACTTCTTATGATGAACCCACAAAGAATTGTATTCATTTTGCAGTTACCTTATGTCTGGGGGATATTTAGCCACTTGTCTTTGCCTGTTTGCTAATTTGATCTACATTTTGAAGTAGCACTATTTGATTTTTTTCCCTTAGAAATATGCATTTCTGACTCATTTTCCTGGCACAGTGACATTTATTATGGACATTCCTGTATTGTAATGTTCTCTCAGAATAGTTACACCTTGTGCCTCTGGGGCCACAGTGACCACAACAAGTTTACCTTTTATAATAAAAATATTATGTAAATTGTCATAAAAGTTTTTGTCAGACCTTTAGTTTGACATGGTATACAGTGGTATGCCATCATGCAAATGGGACTTATATGTACAGATTTTAAAAGTGCCTGGTCTTTTTCTTCTTGTTTTAAAGAGACAGTTGAAAAAACAGCAGCTTCAATAAAAACTGCCCACAGTGCGATCTTTCTCTTTTCATTTTTTGTCTCTATGTCTCAGTTGTATGTAAATGTAATGGATCATAAAACAAATCAAAGCACCAGCTGTAACACCACTTTGAATGTTCATCATCTTATTTTAAAAATATAATCTCAAAGGAAGTCAGTGTGTGGGAGAGAACAAAAACAAAAAGGACATGTGAAAAGAGACAGAGATTAAGAGAGAGTGTATGAGAGAGAGACAGAGTCTATTTGATGGGGGTGGTACAAGAAACAGCAAACCACACACAAAAGAAGGAACTGAACGCCCACACAGACTGAGGTGTGTGTGTGTGTGTGTGTGTGCACACACACATCAGGTGACAGAGAGGGATGGGAACATGGGCAGGTCCTGGTAATGAAGGACTGATAAGTCCCTATTTCCTCGGCCTGGGTTAATTGTGCCTACAGATAAAGGGTAATAAATTGTCACGGGGTAATGGCAGGAGCCTGGGCTGGGGCCTGTTCCACATTCATCATGACTGGCTGGGCCTAAGAGCCTGGAGAGGAGGCAGGTCTGAAAAGACCAGTAGCAGGGAGAATTGAAAAGACAAGAATGAGAGGATGTGTCCGAGAGCTGAGAGAGAAGGTGACGTTAACCTGTGATATTGACCTGTTATGAAAAGTTTTAGGAAAAATAACAGCAGGATGAACTTGCTGCCGACCTGCCCACGATGTACCCTGCCACTAGTCCGCTAATTGCTGGAATAGTCTCCAGCCCCATGTGACCCTGAATTTGAATAAGCAGTATATCCCATGTTTAACTTCAGTTCTTTTGTCTCATCACCCCTTTCCTTTTTATCATTCTGTTTCACTCTTTTTTTCCTTTGTTTCCCTATCAGGCTCGACATTAATATATCAATTTACAGCAGAGCAGAAATTAAATTAATTAAATTAAAAAAAACAAATAAAATATTAATAAAAAGGATTTAAAGTATCAAGGGCAGCTATTTATGCAAGACCATCGTTCTGCATGTCACGATGCTGGACAGAACAGGGTTAAACAAAAAAGTGGTATAGAAAGTGAATGAATGAATAAGAGGAGGATGTAATGGCTTTAAAGTGAAAGAACCAAAATTTCTTATTATAAATTTTAAATTCAAAGTTCAGAGGCATTATCAACAGCAGCAACAAAAACGGTCAAAATGGAAAATTCTGCATGGATCCAAAAGTCAGAACACTGCTTCTTGTGGATGATGTGACCCTGTGGTGCCATGGCAGAACCTCCAGCTCTCACTTGAATGGTTTGTGGCTGAGGGAGACGCAGTTGCACAGATGTGAATTCTTGTTTTTCTCCTGGAATAGGATGGAGAGTTAACCTCAGGTGGAGGAGGTCTTAGGTCTTGTTTACATGAGAAATTTATGGTTGGTAAGTAGCAAGTAAGGAGATGAGCCCTTACCTCTTGGTTTTAAAAGCCTCAACCTGCTGCTTGTCCCAAGTGAAAAAAACAAAAACAAACAACAACAACAAAACAAACAAACAAACAAACAAACAACAACAACAACAAAAAAAAAACAAACAGCTAAGATATTTAGGGCACTAGACAAGTATGTATACTGGGCCAGCACCAGTTACAGCTAGCTGGACAAAAGTTCAGTGGCTAATGTGGGACTTGCTGAAGAAAAGCTGCTAGACCATTGAGTTCTGGTCGTCTCATCTCACCTGCTGCTTCAATTACTGAGAAAGGATGGTTGGATAGAAGTATTAGTGGTTTCTGGAGAGGTTGCCACAGATTTGTTATATAAATTATATGCCCTCATACAAGTGCCATAAAAAGAGAATAGATATGTAAAAGAAGACAAAGGAAGAAATACACACTGAAATATATAAAGGATATAAAAATGTCATCAAAATAATAGATCGGAAATATGTAAATGACAAACCAGTGATAATAATTTTATTGACATGCATGCATCTTCACAATATTTATATGCACTGCCTGCAGTCTATCATGGAGGTTTTACCAGCTACATCTGTTAACTCTGCTTCCCGAAGGAAACAACATTCAGGAAAGCAGGAAAAGAAAAGAGATTACATATAGACTTAGTGACTGGCATGTTATTTATTAGTCTGAGTCTACCATATTTCACACATATATTCTTTAAAAAAAAAAATTTTTTTTCTTCTCTGATGTGGACTGGCTTTGATTGGTCAACTGCCGGGAGTAGTTGTTCAGAGTGTAGAGTTTTCGAAAAACATCAGAAAACACCAACAAAACCAAAGTAATATAAATAACCACTAAAAAATGTCAACACAAAAACTACAGTCGTACATGTTTGAACCTGACTCAGACCCTGAAAATGAAAGTGAACTCAGCAACCAACAGCAATGAATGCAGCAGGACGTATCTGTTTGGTAAATTCTCTGCATACCAGCTATAGTCCGATATAACGTTTTTTGCTGTCCTTCACTCATCTTATACACAGTGTTGGGAGTAATGAAGTAAAGTAGTGCGTTACACTTAAAATTGCTTTACTGGACTACAGTGACGCGTTTTTCTGCGCCGTGTTTGCCTATGTGTAAAGTTCTGATCTGTTTTAAGTGGTACGCGCAAGAAGAAGGATGCAGGCTTGTCGAACTGCTGGCCTTTATTCTCTGTACAAAACAGGGAAATGTTGGTCAGATACGTGTGACTCTTTTGGTTGGCTCACATGCAGCACGCTATAACAAACACAAGCCTCTTTTAGCAGAGGCGGTCCTGGCTAGTTTTGCGCCCTGGGCAAACCACCCATCAGTGCCCCCCACACCCAACAAACCACAACTAACCAACCCCATCAACACCCCCCCCCCCCCCCCCCCCCCAAAAATAATCAAATACAGTCGTCTTCTGTGGCTAAGTAGCAACATATTAGCAAGAGGATAAATAGTGTATAGGCTACTGTTTCATAACATGAACAATTAATGTCACTCATAGAGACCTGCATACCTTTATCTTTTGAACATTTCTCCTCTTCTTTTCCTTCTCTTTCTGGGCACCTGATGGTTTCTTTGGTCTTTTGTCCGTGATACACCCTTGACTCAACGTAACATCATCACCTTTTCCGTCTGTCAAACACCCAGAGGATCAGGCCCCTCCTTGCTTTTCCTCTGAGAGTGAGACTCAACCTGCTCACAACCTCTGCAGTTGCAAGTTGATCCCCCGCCCGTCTCCCCCCTGGCTTTTCTTCTAACACACGTTAGAAACCTGGAGATTTTTTTTTTTTTTTTTTTGAGGGCACTTGTGCACCCCCAAATAGATTGCGCCCTGGGCGGTCGCCCACCTTGCCAATAGCAAAAACCGTCCCTGCTCTTTAGCATGAGCAAGCTAGCTAGCTAAGAACATTAGTAAGGCATTTCCTGAACATTCACAAAGCATCAGGTTTTCAAACAAAATGTCACAGAACTCTTCACATTGCTTATCAATAGTAATTAAACAGTGCCCTGCGGCCCCCTAGTTCACACAAAATACATCGAGCACATTCATCTCAGCACTGGCAATGTTCTGCCACTCCCAAGTGGTATTTATCCGACCAGTGACAAGAGAAGGCGCTTGAGATTCAACATAACACATGACTCAATGTCAACTAAAGAGAAAGAAAAATGAAGCTGGAGAGTCGGAGATACAGGCTTTTGGTCAGTGGCGATATTCACAATATTTTCAGTTCAGTCCAGTTTCAGTCCAAACTTGTGACGAAAGATCCTCGCCGGTCAGTGGAAGGAGTCCTTCAGCAGCCGACCCGCCTAAACAAGCTGAGCTGTTTTCAACATTTCCTGGAGCACAGCCTGTAAGACAGAAATGAACAAGCTAGTTACAGGGTTCATTGTAGGAGATATGCTCCCCCTGTCGACTATTGAATCGCCCAGGTTTAGGGAAATACTAGATAAAATGATTATGAGACAAATGTTCCCATTTCTTCCCAGAGACAGGGATGTTGTTCTTATGGTTTCAAAGCCATTTTGATTACAATATACAGTAAACACAATGCAGACAGGCAGTGATGATTCGGCTATGATGTTTGTCCATGTCGACACGGTGACTAGTAACTAGTAACTAATTACTTTTTTAGAGTAACTACCCCAACTCTGCTTATACATTTGTACATGCTGATAATAGGTGTACATGTGGCAAATGCACCACAGTGCCAACAGAGGTGGAAAATGTCTGCTGCCACATTTTCATGCGTTGCTACACTACAGTAATCTGTGTTTGTAGACACTCCATGTACACCTGTTGTTTCACGTGGCTAATCAGCTGGCTGTTTTTAGCCTGCTTGTTACATTTGTAGCATTTCCATCTACAGTGTTGATCGCCAACTTTCTGGTCATCATTGCATGTGTGTTACCTGCCGGTAGTGATCAGGTAAAGTAAGTGTGGGTTAATTCCTTTAGTTTGACTGTTACTCACACACTAACAAAACAGACAACTTATTCAGTTTTACTCACAGCTTGTGGCTCCAGATAGGAAATGCAGTCCTTGATTGTAGCAACAGCCCCTCCTTTCAGCTAAAGCCTGGTCGCAAATCCCTCGGTGTACGAACCCTTATTCATCCGGCCGGGCCGGTCACAAGTACAAACGTTGGTTGAAATCTGTGTCTGACTCCCAAAAACAAACTCAATCCATTGCTGTCTAACAGTTGTTTCCTTTGGGAATTTGAACAAAAGTAGCTTTCCCTCACATGTCACATGTTGACACTAAAAACATGCCGGTGTCCACCATGGTGTCTTCTGCCTTACACTGAGCAGTGAAACATGCACAATCTGGAGAAGATAACCAATAATTGAGTCACCCCCTGGTGGGTCTGGCTGATGGAAGGGGTGGGGGTGGTGTTGCGGCCGTGTCCTTGACCCTGGAGTGTCTTGATATTGGGGCACCGGTGGCTCACAGTGGCTTTGTCTGGGGCGGTCTGGTCCTTTTAGGTTCCTGGGCAGGGCTCTGCCTAGGGATATGAGTGGTTCTTGGGCCTGTGGGGCCCTGGCCCTCCATGCGGTCTGTGCCTTGGTGCCCGGTGGGCCTTCTTGTTATCGTCCTGTGCTGCTTGGCGTCCGTGCCCCATGACTCCAGTCAGGGGCCACCTTTGCTCTGGGCTGGGTGGGTGAGCAGCGCCTCCTGGTTCAGCTCTCCTAGGCTCTATAATCTGTGGGTCTGCTGGAGACCTTGGGTCTTGGGCTCATCCTTACCTTCCTCTGATGTTTTGGAGCTGGGCACAGTCGCAGCCTCCTCGCGAGCACATGGTTCAACCCTGTTACATGGTAACACTTACACGCTCACATGCACACTGAGCTGCTCCTGTCTCTATCTGCTTTCAGCTGGTTGCTACTGCTGCTTGTGTGTCTGTATATTTCTCCCTGCAGGTACTTTTAATGACTGTTTGTTGTGTTTTTTCATGAAGATTATATGACACTTTCTGTCTGCTTCATGTTGAGACATAGCAGCTGGATATCGAGTTGTACCTAATCTTTTATTTTTTTTTCTATTTACTTATTTTCTTTATATAGTCCTGTTTTTAACATTGAAGCAGTTTATATTGTTTTTGCAATTACTGTTGTGATTATGGCAGCCTCGTCTGTTTTCCTTTCCACGTTTTATTTCTGTTCTTTTGTCTCTTTACCCGTTTCCTTTTTATGCTTCTGTTTCACTCTTTGTTTCCACTGTCAGGTTCTGCATTAATATATCAGTTATCGGCACAGCAAATAAATAAAAATACAAATAAATTAGGGCAGCAATTTGTATATGTGATACCTCTCTTGGTAGAGCCAATCTGTCTGGCCCTATTTGGCACACAGACCACCGTTCTGCATGTCATAATGGTGAAAAGGACAGAGATGAAAAAAAAAAAGATGAGTCAAATATCTATATGTGAAATGTTTCAGAACTGATCTGATGCTACTGTGTTAAAGGCAACACACTCTTATAAGAGATTTTTTTCTGGTTAAAGAAAGGTTATGTTTTTACATACAGTAGAATTTTAGTTTTCATTCATGCATCTGGTCTGACCCATTTGGATTTACGCGTAAGTTTTTTGCTTCCTCACCATAAACTGAGCCACAATGATTACAGGATGAATCTTCCTTAATATAACACGTTGCATAAAACACCCAAGTAGCCCTTACTCTTATAGCTGTTTGAATAATATTCTTAAAGGTCCAATGTGTGGAATTTAATGACACTAAAATTACAACCAGTTGCGGACCTTATGATTAACTCATAATGTAACAGTCATGTAGGACAAGATGCTACTAAAAATAAGAAGAATATGACAGCGTCTGTGTTTGGTTCATCTTATGAGTTATTCTGGAAGTAAAAATGAACAATTGCAATGAATAAATAGCTTGAAATGCTAAAATTCTTATTTTTATTTGAATCTACATCAATTAAAATGTAATGTTAAATGTTATGGTGTTTTTCCTGCCATTTAAATCCCTAAAATGCTACATACGCTTTTCTGTCCATGTAGCCAGTTTGACTTTTAACTTATCAGAAAGTGACTTACTTTTGATTACTTTTGGTAGTGAAATAGGCTGGAAGAAAATACTTTTCCTTGTCATGATCCATGGACAGTACTATAAGACAAGACACAAAGATAAAGAGTAATCCTCAACAACATGTATGTCTATAGAGAATCAATTGTGGGCGAGCTGTTACTCATTTAGCATCAGATTAGTGTGTGCATTCATGCAACAGTGCAGCACCGTGTGATGGCAGCAGGATAACAGGTCTGTTTGCAGTTCATCAAAAAGAAGTTTGCCTCAGCTGAAAACCTGGTGCTTTGTCTTTTGTGACTGCAGTCAGATACCATAGCATTATATGTTAGAGATGGAAAAGACAGGTGGCTGCAGTAAGCAGGGGCGTGGAGACACATTAATATTCTCAAGTATTACGTGATAAATATATTCAGAGCAAACGTTCACGCATACTGTCAGTGAGATGTAGTTCATCAAGTTAAAAAGAAAAAAAAAAACAGTTCACAGTACATGTTTCAGTGGGACTCAGTGTGCCACCTTGGCAGCATGACAGATCACTTCTTCACACTGAGATTGTGGTGGATGGAACTCGGCGCAGAGGCTGAGGAATGATGCATCCCACACATTATACAGCAGAGCTGCTCCCACAGAGGAAGTTGATGTCCCTACCATGCAATGATGACACTCAGTGCAGTGTGACATATGATGTGTGTACAAACAGTAAGCACATAGGATGGGGGCTGTTGTTTCTTTTGACTGTTTTATGTGGGTCGCACACGGTGTACTGAGGCGCAGCAAGGTAGAAAGGACGTTTTTCATGCAACCCATAACAGAAACCGAACAATGCCCTTGAGATGTCACTTCTTCTCACACAGGAAATCACCATGCAGAGTTATGTGATGCACATCTGTGACTTTGAACCTATAAGAGAAGTTGGACAATTGCATATCCTTCCCTTTTAAATGTAGATTCAGTCACATTTTCCACTCTGATAATTCTCTTCATTTTTCTAACCAGGAATGTTCCAAGAGCCATTTAACGAGAAGGAAAATGGTGTGGAAGGACAAATTATAGCTTGCATTGCAAGTAAAACCTTCAGATTTTCTTGTGTGGTTTGTTGGTTTCTCAAGGGAAGAATTGAGGGCAGAAGAGACTGAGATTTTTATTATTAAAAACTCTTGAATTCTAAAATATTGCAACCTTTTTTCTATCTACAAATAAATCAAAAGAAAACAATAATGAAAACAGGTGGACGTAAGATGAGGACAAACAAAAGGTAAAGATAGAAATTCAAAATAACAACAGAGAGCTGAGAACAACCAGACGAAGACACTTTATGGGGACATATTATGCAAAAATGACTTTTCTGTGCTTAAGTGGCTCAGGCGGTAGAGCAGGTCGTCCAATGATCGGAAGGTCGGCGGTTCGATTCCCGCTCCCGCAGTCATCTGTCGTTGTGTCCTTGGGCAAGACACTTAACCCTCTTTGCCTCCAGTGTTGGCATCGCTGGTGTATGAATGTGTGGATGAATGTTCGGTGATGGTCGGAGAGGCCGTAGGCGCAGACTGGCAGCCACGTTTCCGTCAGCTTGCCCCAGGGCAGCTGTGGCTACACACGTAGCTTACCATCACCAGGTATGAGTGAGGAGTGGATGAATAATGGATTCACACAATGTAAAGCGCTTTGGGTGCCTTGAAAAGCGCTATATAAATCTAATCCATTATTATTATTATTATTAAGAGAACATGTTTGGTCATCTGAAGTTAGTACCAGCTCAAAAACATAGCCCCATGGCAGCCCCCAAAATCTGAAACCGTGTTATCCAGTGAGCTGTTCAACTCTTCCAACACCAGTTTGATAAATATCTTACAACCTGAGAAAGAAATCTGATTTTTTATTGGTGTTTTTATTTACTTTTTTGTATTTTTTATTAGGAGTTGGAAGCTAAAAATTCAGATTTGCCATTGAGTTTACACCATCAGCACATCTATCCATCCATTTTCCTCCATGAATCTTTGGAGGCAACAGGTCCAGAAGGAAAAACCCAGACAAACCCTCTTACCAGCAACACTTTCCAGCTCCACCTGGGAGATCTCTAGACATTCCCAGACCAGTTCTTGACTCACCATCTGTTCTCTGCAGATGGTGAGTCAACAATGAAGAAGACCCCTAACTGCCATCACAAATATTGGCCATATAAGCAACAATTTTTAATTTTAGCTTATAAAAAGTGAACAAAAATCAGAGGAATGGAGTGACAAGTCCAGAACTGTTGAAATCGAAATGTGGCAGAGGACCAATAACATGAATTCTCAGTGGTGTAATTAACCAGCCAGCAGTCGTTAGATTCTGTAGTGTTTTTTCACAACTTCGGCCAATTCAATTCAAAACAAGACTGAGGCTAAAAGGGGATGTGTAGCCCACCAGCTGTCCAGATGAGAATAAATATTGGAGGATAAAATTGAGAATGAAATTAAATTTGAAATAAAATAAATAAAATTCCCAGTCAGTTATTTTCTTCTCAGTTTGATGCATTTGCATTCTGGGCTGTCAGTCAGTTTACTACAGACTCTCATTCCATAATGAGATGGTCCAAGGGTTTTTAAATACTACCGTTGCCAAAAGGTTCACTCCACGCCTCCAAAGTGATCAGTTTGAGTGAGAAGTGTAACTAATGGAAGCATGTCCATTATTTGACTGAAGCATGTCACAGTCCTTTGGAAAGTGCCACCTTGTGAAAAAAGGGTATCATCTTTCTCATTTAATGGATACAGATAAATGCAAAACCAATAGAAGACAAACCATAATAGCCAAAAGCAAAGTAACCACACAGATTTAAAAGCACCACAAAGTGCAATTTGAGGCTATGACAGGAAGGTCCACAAGCAGCCACAAAATGTTCTCTATAAGATGAACGGATATGCAACATTATGAAAAAAGATAAAGGGAAATGATCATGACAAAGATGTGCAATAGAAATGAATAGATTAAAGCAAACATCAAGAGAGAAATATAAAACAAGCTCAGAGATATTTCAACATCATCATCATCATCATCATCATTAGTTAGTCTCAGTATAAGTTGAGGCCTTTTAAAAAGTCTATGCTGATGAACATTATGCAATTGTTTTTGTTTAATGTACATTCCCTCTTTACTGGATCAGGCAGTGTTGGTTCAGAATGGAGAAAACAAAACAATGCATCGTCACCTAATTAACTTTATCATTGTCCAAAATATTTCTGTTGTTACCACTCTTAATGTGTGTGACCCCACAAATAACGACAGAACCTACGAGCCACTTGCTGGATGCGAAGTAAAACTTAAAATTCCAAAAAGGATGGAAATGGGTCCAAATGCAACAAGTCACTGTCAGTCTCGGAGCATGCTTTGCTACACTTCTAGATAACCATGTGCTTCCAGAGCCTACTATTCATAATACCAGTAATGTCTATGGGTTACTTAAGAAACCGACTAAATGATATGCTGGATCAAATAAAAAGCAGTAAAAAAAAAGTATTTAAGCCAAACCATGATATCTCCAAAACATAAAGTTATTTTAATTCCTTGACATTCTAACACAAAAAAGAATGGTTTATTCCCAAATAGTGCAATCTTTTTTAACCAAGGTACCTTTGTGTTTTTGTTTGTCTAATTAATTTTTCTTTTTCCCCCTACCCCCACATTGTCTTTTTACCTCACAATTACAAAAAAATGAAAAAGAAAAAAAACAAAACAAACTAATTAATAAATTCCTTGATATACCACAGGGCTGATGAGAAGTTAGAAAGGAGGTTTTCAAGTAGAGCCCCAGCTCAGGAGAGATGCCAACATCAAACACAAACATCAGACTGAAAACACAATGAGAAAAGAGAATGAAGCACAAAAGGAAGAACACAGGGATCATAGCCGAGGCCATCACAAGTCCAGTTGCTTTTAACTCCAGCTTTCAGGTTTACCACATCCTGCATGACTGAGTCTTCACATACTGCTGATGATTTCCACAAAAACTTATAAACCCAGACCGGTTTGTTCATGCATGTACTTGCCTGTGCAGACAGAGCCTGATTATTCCTTTAAACCAAAGACCTCCATTGTTGTCCCAAAACTGTGATGCAGCCAGTTTTATGAGATATTTTGATGCAATGCAGAGCTATGCAGTCTGTTTTCTGAGCCAAGTATCTAATGCCTAACCCCAGCCAAGTTGTTTGTAAGGAGTAAAAGAGCATAAAACAGTGAATGAATTATAAAATGGCATGTTAAAGCAAGCCTTCTTCAAAACATCAGTGTGGGAAATGCAAGGCTCTACTTGCTAACCCCTCCAACCTCCATATTCAGACTTGGTTGCATCCTATATGTAATTTAACAGTTATTTTGTGGCTATGTTATGAAATGTGGTCGTCTATGGAGTTATTCTTGTGTCTGATAGCATAAGAAAACATGTCTATTGTGCCATCTTTGCTGGTAAATATAGTGGGCAACAGATTTTGGGAGGTGATTTGGCAATTTTATTTCTGAACAAAATTATGTAATTGTGTAATATTGCATTGGATTTATGTATTTAGAAAGAACAAACAGCAGCATGAGGGTTAGCAGAGATAGACTGTCCCAACATCAGCTTGGTATTTTCACAGCGATTTTGATACAGGCAATATTCACATTTGATGATTTTGAGACTTTTAATGGCCATGAGAGCATATGTATAAAAAGGGTAAAAATGGCATCCATGACGGGGATGGCAGTGTTGTAAAAAGAATGTATTTAATTTTGCAATTCTTAAAAAGAAACTTTTGGGGACATTATTATTATTATTATTATTATTATTATTATTATTATTGTTGTTGTTGTTTAACCAGGAAGAACCTTAAAATCTCTTTTCCAAGAGTATAAAGAAAGCAGCAGAGCAGTTACAAATTTTACAGACACAACAAAGCACATTCGAACCGGCTTCAATCTAATCCACTTTATTTATAAAGCACATTTAAAACGAAGAGAAGTCTCCAATGTGCTGCACGTCAACAATCAACAAGTTTGTAAGAACAAATGAAAAATTTAAACAAATTAAATTTAGGAACAAATAAAAAAATCAACAAAGGACCATTTAAAATCACCAAATCCAGCTGAACATCTACAAACAGATGAAACTACCTCCAAAGCATCCAACATTTTCTTAAAATCTCCAATGAGACCAAGTCAAGAAGTTTCAGATTTTCTGCAGTTTGTTTGTGCAGTGAAAGGGAGCAGCGTACAAAAAAGCCCCTTTTCCCCATCTTAGTTTGTGCCTTTGGGACTGGGAATAATAATAACTCTTGTGAACGAAGAGTGTACGGTCCTGAACTCTTCAGCTGGAGAAGGTATCTCATCTTATGAAAGGTGTCTTAGCCTTCGTCAAAGAGGTCCATCCAACATGTTCACATAGGCTGTGATGAGTTAGGGAAAAATTTTTCTCATGTCACTGGCAGGGTTGAAGCAGAAAAACTACAAATCATGGCTAACCTTAAAGAAGCACTTTAGCAGATTTTTACACTTTGGCACCCCATAAAAAGACTAATTAAGCATCCGTTTTGCATCCTGTCTCTTTTCTGAGCTCTATTCAGCCAGTAAAAGTGAGTCTGATGTTGAATTTTTGTCTTAGCTCTTGCTCTGTCCTTTTCACTTTCTTTTTCTCTTTTCCTCCAATATTGTCTTCTTTGGTTTCTTTGCTCATTTAGCCATGTCATGTGTTGAAAACAGCCATTGTGTTGATATCCAGTTGCTGGCATGTTACATGGGACTGTAAAGCAATGTTCTGGGCTGAAAAAAAAGTTGTAAAGTACAATTTCTCATTTTGTGACACTGCAGGACAAAGAAGCCTCCAGTAATGTACATAATAATTGTAAATGTGCCATCAAAACTGGTCAGAAGCAACCTTAAGGTGGGAAACATGTAGTGTTGCTTTAAAACAACAGAAATATCAATTTCCTCTTGTAGAAACAAAACATTTAAAACTGAACAAAGAGAAATGCTTGAACCTAAAAAAAAAAAAAGAAAAAAAAAAGAAAATCCACTGATCTTTTAAATTAAACAAAAAGGATGAGAGACTTTCACAGCACAGAGGACAAGACAGTTGATATCAAGGGAGAAAGAAGGAGATGGAAGTAGAAAAGACATGAAGCCAATGGATGCTCAAATTATTATTTTTTTCTCTGCCTTTTATACCTGGTTGCCCACACTTTCTCTTCGGTCTGCAAGTCAATATTCATAGCTATAAATCTTGGAGCGACATTTTGGGCAGTGAGTTCCACGTAAACACGGCCGGCTAAATGTCAGTGCAGAAAGCAGACAAGCCTGACTTAGAAAGAGGAAGAGTAGAGGCAGTAATGTCACCACACTTAAACACACCCACCATCAGTCTTCATGACATTTAAGAGACATATTCCTTGATCCGTCTGGCCATGGCACACAAAGGAAAAGTTTAAAAAGGAGTGCTGCGAGGACTTGATGAGTCGGTAGGTTTAACAGGTTGATGTGACCACATACAGAAGGCTTGTGCCCTCACTTATGTGTAATATTTCTTGCTGTGCAACTCAGAAGCTGTAATTTTATAGTTATGAAGAAAATTTATGGTTATTTTTACAACCATTTTCTGTTTTTAATGTTCTCCCCAATTCAGGTGGAGACAGGGTAATGCATTTTGTTCAATAGTAGCCCTAGCTGAGCTATAAACCAATGTGGAGGGCAGTGTGACCTCTCAAGCCATGTCAGTCACATCCCTTTTCTCTGCTTAAACTCACAGCCATCAAAAGTTAAATAATTGAAATTAAAAGTGAAATCACTTGAGATTCTATCGTTCATCGTCTCCTCTGATGTTCTTTCTTTAATCTCTCTCACTGCAGCATGCGGCTTGTATTGATTTCTAAATGAATAATTGAGAGAGATGGCTTAACTGCTCTTTTCAAATATCCACGGCCTCCCCTCTGATTCACTTTGCTTTGTCCCTCTTATTTTTCTTCCCTCCAACTCATGTCCTACCCTTATTGCATCATCACCCTCTCTCCTCTTCTCTCCTCTTCTGACCTTCCGATCTGCTTTTTTTGCTTTCCTCCTCTCTCCTCGTGCTGCTGATGTGGATCCTCTTCTGTGACGGGTTGTTCAGGAGGGAATGGGTTGCTCGCTTGACTGGTTAGCTGGCCTCGGCGTATCATCCGTCAGCAAGACACGCTGTTGTTTCAGAGTTCTGCTGGGAGCTGTCTCCTTGTCTCTGTCTCTTTCTCAGTTTCTTTGGTCTCCTCACACACTCTTTCCAGTCTTCGCCCTTTTTTAAAATCAACCTCTGGTGCTTTGCGCCAAGTGAACTGATGGCTGTCTTAGACTGGGACTGAATGATGTTCATATGTTAATAATGAAATGTCCTTTTCAATTTACATTTATTTGATATTGGTTGTTTCTTTTGTGTTTTTTTTTTAGCCAATTTGACATCGTATTTTATTCCTCTTGTCAAATGTACACTACCAGTAAAAAGTTTGGACACATTTTCCCATTAGATTCATTGGGAAAATGTGTCACTGCAGATGAACTGCACATAACATAGACTTACATCAGGTTTGGCCGCAGGACACACTGGGTCATACTTTGCAGTGATATACAAATCCTGCTTACTCACTGATGAACAGTTGCAACCAATGAAATTAATAAAATGAGCTAACATATCATTGACATGAAAAGCTGTAACGCAACAGTGATTAATATATATGCATATTTTATAAGTATTCTCTAGGCTGTTTGTTAACGCACTTTATTACCAGAATTGATAATAATCTGTCTACCTTTTAAAGCCCTAATATGCCTACATTTTGCATTATATTATAATGTCATACATTCTCAAAAGTAGTTAAAACTGCTAAATTTTCAAGGCTCGAAAGGTGTTGAATGGCTAAGTTTTCATTCACAACATGTTTCCAACTGCATTTTATGAAGCTTTCACCAATGTCACGGCACAACTGTAACGAACTGTCATGCAAAAAAATCAAGTCTGAATCCCACCTGACCTGGTGCTGTACAACACTTTTGCACATTTTCAATTTGGAAATAGTAATTCTGAACTGAGGTTTACATGGAAAACACATTTAGTCACCTTTATTTAATTCCACTTTAAATCTGGGGGTTGGGAAGGGTTCGGATTGGACAGGGGCAGACGTGACGTATTAACATCTATAGGAAGTAAAAATGACAATGTCTAAAAGACAAGGCATAGTGTGTTTGGTTTAGGGGCCTTGCTTACCACTTACAACACCACTGCTGTCACCTTTTTCTTCAGTGATCTCAAAATGAATCTAATACTATTGTTTTGTTTACACCCAACAAATATGGCAACTCTATCCGCTGTAATGTGCCTCCTAGTGGAATCCTCTGGTACCAAATTATGCAAACACTTACACTCAGGCGTGGTACACGCATGACAATTTTTGGGCTGTTTCTGTCCCGATTTTGCCTCTTCTCGACCTCGGATGGCAAATACCCGATCATAGTGAGATATCCCTGTCCAATTATCATTTGGTCTGTGGTGTGGTACAGGCCGATTTGTCCCGATAATCCGCTCCAAAACGGGTCGTAGCCAACAATTGGGAATTTTGAACATGTTCAATATTTCAGAGCCGATTTCTGAGGAACGCCGACGACTCGTGCATTGTGACTGCATGGATGGTAACTTGGTAGGGAATGTAGCCAATCAGAGAGCGAGCTGGCTGGGGAACAAGGAAGTAAATAAAGTCTGTATTCACACTGTCTCCAGACTGTTATTTTTTTCAGTTCTGGCTTTTTCTGTTAACAGTAGTCCCAAGACCAACATCATTCCCTCGTCCTATATATCCTCTTCCATGCTGTGTGTTGTGTTTTACTATGTTTCTTCTTCTTTGTTTTTTGCTGGTTGTTGCTATGGTTCTTCTTCTACGTTTCGACGTTTGTCCGGCTCGGAGGACTAGATTGTAGATGATTTGCGGGACAGCATCGTTATGTGTGTGTTGTTCTGTGATTACATTTTCAGAGCACACCACACACAATACGATCAATACTGATTTTTTTTATCTCCACGTGTGAGGTTTCGACCAGATAAAAAATCTCATAAGGTTAAAAAAATCGTTAAGTGTGTACCGGGCTTCAGCGGAGATGGTTGCATAAGCAAATACGCAAATTCTTGTTAAAAGCATTGAGGCTTGTGGTTATTATTTTTTATAGTGTTTTTGGATCTATAGCACAAATTTCCCTGAAGGGATTAATAAAGTATTTCTGATTTTTGATTCTGATTCCCTTTAATAACCATGATAAAAAGGCTAGAACTGTCCCTAAACATTTATGATTCCATTTCAGATTTTATAAGTCAGTTAATAATACCAAACATAGATCTACTACCAAATGTAGGACTTTGTATTTATGCATATTTCTCCTGTATATATTGCTAATGTACATCTGTACATTTCAATAATATTTTACATGACAAACCCCAGCATTATGCATGCATACATGCAAGCACTACTGATTAATTTAATGAGACACACCATGTTTTTTTTTTTTTTAGGAAAGTTAATTTAAATACATTACCTATTAAACAAATGAATTCTTTCATGGTTCAAGCTTTTCTTTTATTTGTCCTGGTTTTGAGTCCTGGTTTTTGTGGTGATCCACAGACAAATGTGATCACAGCTGACTCTGGTTGAGGAATTGGGAGGAATCTGGGATTGAACTTTACCTATTTTTTTATACTGGTTTCCCCACTGCTTTTTAGTCTTTGAAATGCATGAGTGTCACTGAGAATGATAACAAATGACATTTGCTTATGTTTCTTTAAAGAAAAGATAATCCTTGTTCAGCCTTCTCAAAACCCCCTGCATATTTTTGTAGGAATTTTTCCCATGTCTTATTCTTCCTCTCCATACAAAGATTTATGAATTCTAAGTGAGAAATTCACATTTTTCTCAGCTGGGTTTCCTCATTTGCAGTTTACTTTTCTATGAGATTTAAAGCTCGTCTCCTACTGCCTCTCTAATGCACATGCACACACCTTGTAGCAGCAGGTGTGTAAGTAGAAACCCGACAGATGCCTTCTCACTCTTATTGTAACTTCTGTTGTAATTCGTCCGTTTGCTGATGTTTTCAGACATCTCCTCATGTAACACCGGTGCCAGCCTGTCACCTCTCGCTGCTGCTCCCACAGCGTCTAGCACCAAAGCCCTGCTGCATCTCCTTGTACTTTCTCCTCCATTTTTGCTGTTGCTGAGCTGATACTGAAATATTTAGCAGCCACTCTGGCTCACAGACATGTACTGCCTTCCTTCTGCTTGGTGGGAAATATATTGGCTTGGCAGTTTAACTTGAAGCCGTGCAGTGTGGAGGTACTTCAAATCGGATTTGACTGTGAAGGATCTTTTTCTCATGTTTGGCAGATGTGCAGCTAAAAATCTGAAGCTCTCTAGGGAGCAGCAGGAGCATGCAAGAGATTAATGATGAAGTCATTATTCTGTCCACTGGAAAGAAGATTGCAGAGATAAGTGTCATTACCAGACAGCATTTCAGTTTCATTTAAGTACTTAGTGGCTGGTGATAGTGGTTGCAAATGGTAGTTTACCTAACCCACTGTTTCAGATCGATTCTCATCTTGCCTTCAGTATGTCAGTACCCTGAATGTACATTTTAAAAGTTGCGAAAAGAAAAAAAAAAAAAAAAAAAAAAATCAGCAGCACAGCTGAACGCTGCAGGGAGGAATTTTTCATACAGGCATATCAATGCTCTCTCTGGGGCTGGACCACAACAAACATAGAAAAAGAGTCAGTGGAACTCGTTGCATTTTCAGTGTAGCTTATAAAAAATAAATACATTTTGTAGGGCCCTGTTTTTATTTATTTATTTATATTTTTTAAATAAATTTCAGGCTTTCACCCCGATCAACAGCATCTTAGGAAAAAAAAACCTGACTTTGGGCGATGCTTGTGATAATGCAGCCACTTTTACAAAACACTTTATGGAGCTTATATCACACAGGGTGGGCAGGGAAGACTGTAAGGCAGTGTTTCTCAATTCCGCTCCTAAAGTACCATTGTAAAGTAAAGTGCTAATAGTGTGTGTTTACATGCTGAGTGGCACCAGTGGCCAGATGGTCACTTAATGCTTTCTCAGATTGACACTTGACTTGGCTCTGAGTTTCATAATTAAATAGTTGTGAGCTTTGCTAATAACATTTTCATTGTTTCTTAACACAGAATGGATTTTTAAATTCTGGACATCATGCAGAGTTCAACGTCTGTACAGTCAAAGTATAACAGAAGACCTAAAAATAGTTTCTCTTTTTAGACTGACATTCTTTTACCTTCAGTTTGATAGTCAGTTGAACAATGTTAAATTAATCTTTCCCCAAAAGTAATAGTTTTCATTTTCTGATGGTATCGCTTTTGAATAAAAATGTTAAAATATGCATTGATCTTTTTTTTTGTCTGAGCCTTGGAAATCGTTTTATTTTTGTCATACTAAAAGATTGCATTCAGTGCACCCTGATGATGCTGGCTTAGCTCAAAGATAAGCTTGACTACAGAGCAGTTTTGCTAGGTGAAATATGAAATTTAGATGTATATAGTACTTTAGAGCTGTGTGCTATATATATATATAGTTGTTTGATTTACAGTCTCAGTCTTGTGTTCTTATCTGACAGGAGTGATCTTCTTGTGCTGTACCCCATCTGCTTCATGGTTGGATGTGTTGTGCATTCAGAGATTTTATTCTTCATATCTTGGTTGAAACCAGTGCTTATTTAACTTCCTGTTGCCTTTCTTTTTTCGGCCTTTATAATTTATGTTTTTACTTTGAGATGACTCATTACAAAAGCAATCTCCTTCAGAAGTCACTTACATAGTGCAAACCAAGGAATGATGTGGTGATACATGAAAGGAGTCATTTCTGTTTTTCCATATTTTACTTTACTTTACTTTAAATCTGTAACTTATAAGTGTCTATTTAGTTCTCATTTAT